>NW_022436988.1:15939923-16043634 GCF_009761245.1 Sapajus apella
TATGTATATATTGCAGGCCAGGTGCGGTGTCCCACACCTGTAATCCCATCACTTTGGGAGACTCAGGCAGGTGGATCACTTGGTTAGGAGTTCGAGACCAGCCTGGCCAACATGGTGAAACCCCGTCTCTACTAAAAATACAAAAATTAGCCAGTCGTGGTGGTACGTGCCTGTAATCCCAGCTACCCAGGAGGCTGAGGCAGGAGAATTGCTTGAACCCGGGAAGTTTAGGTTGCAGTGAGCAGAGATCACACCATTGCACTCCAGTTCTGGGTGACAGAGCAAGACGCAAGACTCTGTCTCAGGGTGAGAGAGAGAGAGAGAGAGTGAGAGCGAGAGCAAGAGAGAGCGAGAGCGAGCGAGCGAGAGAGAGATTACAGTATATTAAGGAGTACTGTTATGAGGATTCAATTTGGAATGCATGTGAAGGGACCCAGCACAACAGCAGCAACCTGGCACCTGGTAGGATGCTCAGGAAATGGTGCTGTGTGGTCAGTCAGCAAGTCTCATCATTCTTCTGTAATTTCCCTGGCCCCTGTTACTTCCATTTCTTAGCAGCCTGCATAATGATGGGTAATTACTTTCATACCTAGACTATGCCAGAGGCTTCTAACTGGGCATTATAAGCCTCAATCTATTCTATTAAATTCTTCCTATTACCACCATTTGCACTTCTAAAGCATTGCTTTTATCTCTTTTGCTCTTGGTTCAGAACCTTTCAGTGACTTCCAAGGCTATTCTGAATTTCTGACTGGCTACTCAAGGCCCTCTCAGTACTCTTGGCTCCACTTGGGATTTCAGCTCTGAGCCATCCTGCCACCCTCTTCCACCTACGGAAATGACTCAGCCTCTGTGGTCTTCTGTATCTCCTGCCATATGGGCAGGGAACTGCATTATCATGGGTGAGAGGAGAAAATAGCCTATAAGCCACAAAGTTGGGAAGTTCTAACCTTCCTTGTGCAGTGTCTTTGTTCATTTTTGCTGCTGTAACAGAATACCTGAGACTAGGTAATTTATAAAGAATAGAAATTTGTTTTCTCATAGTTCTGGAGGCTGGGAAGTCCAGGTGCCAGCATTAGGCAAGGGCCTTTTTACTGCACCTTCCCAGGGGAAGGAAGACCTTGTCCTTACGTGGCAGACGGCAGAAGGGCAAAGAGACAGAAGGGGGACTCTACTCACCCTTTTATAATGACATTAATTCCGACCCTGAGGGCAAAGCCCCAATGACCCGGTTACCTCTCAGGGGTCCCATCTCCCAAAACTGCCACTGTGTCAACTAAATTTCAACATGGGTTTTGGAGCTGATACACAATCAAACCATAGCATGCAGGAAAAACATATTATTATTTCTGAGGATATACTGTTTTTTAACTTGTTATTATTCAGCAAAAAGTAGTAGATGATACCTTTTTGGAGCCAGACTTTGAGCTTTCGAGGAGAAACTAACTAGGTCATTTATTTTTTGCATCCTCTATATTATTACCATCAATAAAAACCTCTTAGGGGGCCATACGCAGTTGCTCATGCCTATAATCCCTGCACTTTGGGAGGCTGAGATGGGCAGATTGCTTGAGCTCGGGAGTTCAAGACTAGCCTGGGCAACATGGTGAAACCCTGTCTCTACAAAAATGTAAAAATTAGCAGGCTGTGGTGGAACTCGCCTGTATTCCCAGAGAATTGGGGGTCTGAGGCAGGGGAATTGCTTGAACCCAGGAGGTTGGCTGCCGTGAGCCAAGATCACCCTACTGCATTCCAGCCTAGGTGACAAAATGAAATCCTGTCTTAAACAAACAAAACAACAACAAAAATAACCTCTTAGGGGATTACTTTCTATAATAGTTATTTTGTTGATTCATCATTAGGACTATTTATCAAAACCATGTTAAGCTTTGAAAATATTTACTCTGTAGTGGATTTTGCTGAATTTGCAGGAACTTTTCCAATTGGTGACAGTATCTGCAGCAAAAAGGCAGATACACGAAGGTGTGAGGATTTTTCCTAAGGTTTTTTTTTTTTTTTTAATTATTTCAAAAAGGTCTGGTCTGTTTTCTGTAGATTGATTTGTGTCTTAATTAGTTTATTAAGGTCAGAATTCTGCTGAGGAATTCCTGCAACTCGCATTTAGGGATATCCATATTATTTATAATCAGTTATTCTCTTTATATTTTACTTCACCCACAGAATATAATGTTTACATACGTTTATGTGTGTGTGTTAGTGTGTTGTTATAGGATGGTGCAAAGTATTTTATTTTATTTTATTTTTTGAGAGGGAGTTTCACTCTTGTCACCCAGGCTGGATTGCAGTGGCATGGATCACTGCAACCTCCACCTCCACCTCCTGGGTTCAAGCGATTCTCCTGCCTCACCCTCCTGAGCAGGTGATTACAGGCACCCATCACCATGTCCAGCTAATTTTGTTTGTTTGTTTGTTTGTATTTTTAGTAGAGATAGGGTTTTACCATGTTGGCCAGGCTGCTCTCGAGCTCCTGACTTCAGGTGATCCACCTGCCTCGACCTCCTGTAGTGCTGGGATAATAGGAGTGAACCACTGTGCCTGGCTAGGATGGTGCAAAGTATTTTAAATTTTAATTCCTGGTTTCTCCTTTGCGAAACTGTCTTACAGTCTGACTCTCCTCTCCCTCAACTTCAGAGAGTAAGAGCCACAGTTTATGTGGCCCTGTGAGTGCCGGCATCTTGGGCATCTGTTATCGATGAGTCTAATCAATACCAAATGTTGCTTATTCTAGAATGAAATGCCTTCTGATTGTTGTTTATAAGCTTCCGTCTGTAGTGAAATTAAATTGACTTCTAACAGCAAGTATCCCTGTTTGGAAAACAAAGTTCGTTATGTTAAATCATGTCTATTCTAATTTTAGTTTTCTTTTCTCTCTACCAGTTTGCTGTTTTGTGGTCCACAAGAGGTGCCATGAATTTGTTACTTTTTCCTGTCCGGGTGCGGATAAGGGACCCGACACTGATGTAAGTAGTCTGGAAATCGTGATTTGATGTCAATGTGGATTTCTGAGCTTTAATTTTTTGAACGCCTTTGCAACTGTTATTTTGGCACATGCTGGTAATGGGAAGACTCGGTTAGTTTCATAGAACGTTGGCTTGTGCTAATGAACAGATTTGTAGTCCATTTGAGCCTCAGACTACTTCTCAGAGAAATTCTTGGAGGAGAACGTCTTGTTAGCATGTACTGTCCCACTCTGGGCAGCTGCATTGACTAAATCCACCAAATTTATCATAATAGCTTTCACAAACACAATGCAGTTGTTGACAAATTTTACAATGCACATTTATCACCCTTCAGTTTCTTTCTTTCTTTTTTTTTTTTTTGAGATGGAATCTCACTCCATTGCCCAGGCTGGAGTGCAGTGGCACGATTTCAGCTCACTGCAACCTCCACCTTCCAAGTTCAAGCAATTCTCCTGCCTCAGTCTCCTTAGCGGCTGGGACTACAAGCATGCACCACCACGCCCAGCTAATTTTTGTATTTTTAGTAGAGATGGGGTTTCATCATGTTGGCAGGCTGTTCCTGAACTCCTGACCTCCAGTGATCTGCCCATCTTGGCTTCCCAAAGTGCTGGGATTACAGGTGTGAGCTAGCAGGCCCAGCCACCCTTTAGTTTACTTCTAGGCTGGAATAAACAGATAGAAGCTTCATTGCTTTGGGCCAGTGTAACAAACTGCTCCTGGTTTACTCCATGAGATTATTGCTGCCTTTTTGGTGTATATTATCAATACTGCTGATGACTGAAATAATTCAGCATCCGTTTCACTGAACAATGATCTCTGAAGTTGCCCATGTGTGAACACATGATTTCCTCTCTTTGTGTCCTTATTCTGACAGTCTCTGTTGCGTCTCCTGTGTATTTAAAAATGGGATCCACAGAGGAGTCACAGAAAATACTGTCTGAAATACGTTGGGTGGACAGAAACTTGAGCTGTTATATGGAAAGTAATATTTTAACTGAATAGAAAAATAGGCAGGCTTAGAAGAGTAGTCATTTCTGTTCTGAATTGCTTTGCCTGATCAGTTTAATCACTCAGGTTGTGTGCTTCAAGCGATTCCCATCTTTAACGCTTGTTCCCATCAGGAAACTTAGATTTCAAAGTAGCTTTCTCAGTGTAGGCAGGACTAATTCTTTCCTCTGTGGAAGATGACATTTTTGCAGCGGGCTCTGAGGGATTCCGATTTGCTTTGTTGTACCACAAGCAAGAAGGAAGTTACTGTTTGATGCCCAGTGCACAGGAAGGTGCCACGATGGAGTTAGGGTTCTCCTGGAGGCAAGAGAGAGTGCCTGTTGTGGGCTCTGAGCCACCATGGGTTCCACAAAGGCCTGTAGGACACGGGACCCAGAGGAAACTCAGGTGTCATCTTGTTTTATAACTTCATGGACAAGGAAGCCCAAGTCCATGAATGTTGAGTGACTTGTCTGCCTACAAACAAAACTAGTGTCATTCTCCCATCCTCCACCCCCGCCACTTTCCATATGTCTCTTCTGGAATATGGTCTTCCTTTGGGGCTCTTTAGAGATAAGAAGTAGCTAGAATATAAAGTACTACGTTTTCCAAAAAGTCAAGTCCCATTGCACTTGTTTGGAGTTGTCTAAAACCTCACATCATAGCCTTTCACTTCCGTGCTCATCATTCTCATCTTCATCTTCCCATTTTTTCTTCTTTCCTCTTTTCTTTCTCCTCCCATTTCTACCCCATCAAGCATGGGGAGGAAGGATGGGCAGGCTTCATATCCTGAAGCCTGGATGTGAAGGCCCTCCCTGGAAAAGGCTATTTCAGACAAAGGCGAGGAGCAAATGAGAATGCCAAGATGTGGGAAGGAGTCTAATCAATAACAAAGAGAAAGCTGGGAGTTGGGTATCTGGCTTAGGATTTGGGGTGCACTCTCAGGAGCATTGGGGGTCCAGGAAAGGTTTTAACCTAAAAATGATGTGGTCCGATTTGCTTCTTAAAAAGGTTACTCTGGTTGCCTTGTAAGAAATGGATCGGGCAGGAAGTGCGCTTGGTGAACCGGTGGAGATGGGGAAATAGCAAAGGCTGGAGGTACTTCCCCTCTGGGCAATGTGACGGGGGATTGGTGTAGATGGACGCAGTGGGGATGGACAGAGTCAACTCACTGAAGATACGTTTAGGAGCTAGATCTGCAGTTCTTGGTCATTGTTGCATCAGGGAAATGGACATGTTGAAAATGACTCCCTGGCGTCTGTCATAAACACGTAACCGAGGTGTGTTAAAGTCGTGGGGACTCTGGAGGGAGAGCGTGTATTTGGGAGAGAGATGGTGGCAGATCGGGGGTTTTACTTTGGTCATTTTCTTAGTCTGTGCCAGTTGCTAATACAAAATACTGTAGACTGAGTAATTTATAATTAATAGGACATTTTTTATTTTTCACAGTTCCAGAGGCTGGGAAGTCCAAGATCAAGGTGCCAGCAGATTCTGTATCTGGCGCAAGCTGGGCTCTGCTTCCTGGCTGGTGCCTTTTTGCTGTGTATTCACATGGCAGAAGGGCTGAAAGGGGAAAAGGGGATGAGCATTTCCCTTGTACATCTTTTATAAGGGAGGTGATACCGTTTAGCAAGGCTCCACCTCATGGCTGAATCACCTCCTAAAGGGCTCACCTCTTAATACGATCACATTGGCAGTTAAGTTTTAGCATATGAATTTTTGGGGACACAGACCATTAGTAGACACGTTCAGCAGTAGATGTCTGACACTGGGCGTCAGTTGAGTATGGATGCAGGTGTGGCAGTCAGAAGTGGGGTATGTCCTGAAGATAAAGATTCCTA
Organism: Sapajus apella; assembly: GCF_009761245.1. Taxonomy (NCBI): domain Eukaryota; kingdom Metazoa; phylum Chordata; class Mammalia; order Primates; family Cebidae; genus Sapajus; species Sapajus apella. Next base: position 15,945,733 of record NW_022436988.1, read on the forward strand.
TGATTTTTCTTAAGGCCTTGGATGTGGATCATTTTGATGAGAGGGTATAGAGTGGGGAGAGAAGGGATTAGGTCCCAGGAGAGAGCTTTAAGGAACTCCAGCATGTTGCATGGGAGAGGAAGATCAGAGTAGGCAAACCAAGAAGGGGCAGCCAGAAAAGTGGGAAAAAAACTAGGGGAGTGTGGTGCTGATTGAATGATTTCCTAAGGGGGCTATAGGCCAACACTGTGGTCATATCCCTGTGTTTGTTATGGATTCTTGACGTTGTTGATATTGCTCATAAGTAGGTAACATATAGTTTACAAAGGACAATCTTATTTACACGGGAAAGTCTTGGTTTATGCCCACCATGGGTCAGCTGATGCCTATTAATTATTTTTGGTAACTCCTTTCATGCTTAGAATTTTTATCCTGTTTGGCTGATTATTATGGGGTTATCCTAGTCATAAGGTCTGGAGCCAGGTAAAAAGCTTTAGAAAAGATCCTCCATGCAAAATGTAACGGAAACATACCTGCAAGTTGACGTCCAGCCATGTCCCACTCCTACTCATATTGTGTTGACTGTCTATAGCTGCAGAGTCTTACATTTAATATCCTTGAAAGTGAAGATGATGAGATGAATTTTATTTTAATGTGAAAGAGAAAGAGATATATTAGCCATTCAGTGCAGTCCTGCCTGTGTCTGGTTCGTAACAGATCACGCATTCACTCTCTTCCAAGGAGGCAATTTGCTTTTTGGTCTTTGCAGCAGGAGACCTATGACTAGGACTTTCTGCAGCCAAGGCCTGAGATGCATTGACTGGCCGCATGCAGAATGATTTTACTTACTGTGCAAATCGGCAAGCAAATCTTACGAAGACACAAGATGGCCAAACTGTCCTGCACCAGGGAAGTAGCTGGAAAATCGTGAAGGCTTCACAAGGTAGAACTGAGCTGAGATGCTAGGATTTTCTTACTTTATCCTTTTCTCAATACCATTTTTCTGCCAATTCCAGAAATATTGAGCCGGAAGGGGTGTTAAGGAGTTGTCTGGGTTAACCTTATTTTGTTGATGAGGAGATCGCGAAGGCAAAACTGGTCTGGGGTGCTGTCACATGTTGTCTTTTTGAGTATCCAATGTGCCTGTGGTTGATTCTTTCAAGGCAGTTGGCCATGAAGAGAAACGAGTCATTGGTGGCTTGGCTGGGTTGCACTTCTAGTGGAGTGCATTGACAGCTATTCCTTGGTGCGTTTGTTGAAAATTCTGGTCAGGTGTTTAGAAAACTAGCAGGCTAATTTTACCATCTTGAGATGGTAAAATTGTCCAGTCCTTTTCAGTGTTTTAAAAATTGATCAAATAAAAAAATGCCTGCTAGCAGGCATGAGAAAGACCAGTGAAAAGAATGTTAGGTTTCAGAATTTAAGAGTAAAACTTTAAAAATTTTAAATTAATATTTTCTTTTCATATCACAGAGAATGGTTAAGGTGTCCTGTGCATGTGCTGCGTAATAATACCTTAACTGAGCTTGGCAGACTCTAACACGTTCACAGACAGGGAAAAAGAAGTTACAGTCCTTGTGAAATCCTCAAATACTGTACCTGCTCTGCCATCTTCAAGATGAAAGGATGGGAAAAGTACTGAGAAATAGCAGTACCCAGTTACAATAGCCAGATGGGAAGACATTACAAAGTTCTTTTGAACAGAGATGCTCTTCAAGACTGAAGGAGCAGTCGTAGCTGAGAGTATGCATTGGTGCAGGGAATCTTGGCGGAGAAAAGGCTCCTGTGTTCAGCAGAAGGACCCTCCGTGCAGATCCTCAGGCCAATTTCTCAAGGATCCTCTGCGCCTTGTGGATGAGATTGCATTCTGTAGCAGCAAATCTAGAGCAAAAAGCTGAGCATTTCCTAGACTTGAAGTGCGTCCCCATACACGCTGAGTAGAGGAGAAACGAAAGCAGAAAACTTAAAAGAACTGAATGTTAGCAATGAGCTCCTCCCCTGGTGCTGCCTCTGTTGGCAGCCAGGGCTCAGACCTGGATGCTGCGGTATGTGACTCACAGAACGAGCAGCTCCCTTCTTATCTGGTGTTGGGAAGGCACTTTGAGTTGGTGCAGGATTTGTGTTTCCAGGTGTGTGGCCCCAGAATGCAGCTTGGAGCTCTGCCCAGTACCCTCGTCCTGCATCCAAAGTTTCATAAGACAACATAAAATAAGACAAAAATGCTCTGTGTTTAGAATGGCTTCTTCCCCCTCTCCACCAAAGTAAGATGCAGACTCAGGCATGGACAGGTAGAAGGAGGGTAGGGCCTTGCTTTTTGGGGCAGTGGGAGTAGTGAGTGTGGCTTTGCTCTGCTGAAGGGCAGCAAGTGCCCATGCTTCTTTGGTGGCCATTGATCGCCTGCTTCCGTGAGCTTCTCTTCCCTTCTCTGGCCATGATGAGGCGTGGCAGATTCAGGAAGGGCTAGTGGTATGGGTCTGCAGGGCTGGCTCTTCTCAGACTCCTTCCTCTCACTTCTTAAAACCTTAGCTCTGCCAAGCACAGTGGCTCACGCCTGTAATCCCAGCACTTTGGGAGCCCAAGGCGGGTGGATCATGAGGTCAGGGGATTGAGACCAGCCTTGCTAACATGGTGAAACCCCGTCTGTACTAAAAATACAAAAAAAAAAAAGAAAAAAATTAGCTGGGTGTGGTGGTGGGCACCTGTAGTCTCAGCTACCCGTGAGGCTGAGACAGGAGAATCGCTTAAAACTGAAGGTGGAGGTTGCAGTGAGCTGAGATCCCGCCATTGTACTCCAGCCTGGGTGACAGAGCGAGACTCCGTCTCAAAAAAGAAAAACCAAAAATAACAAAAACAAAAACATGAAAAACCTTAGCTCACCAGCATCGTCTTGCTCTTAGAACAGTTTCCATTCATCTTGGGTTGTGTCCGTTCGTGAAGCCCACCCTGCTATGAAGAGGAAGAACTGGAGGCTTCCCCTCATGCATCTGTGCGTAGATGTATGGATATGTATTTGTGTGTCTAAGTTTATTAGCACATTCAGTCCTTTTTAAAATTCTTCGTTTTCTCTGTGTGTCTTCAGTGAGAAAGCACTGCAAAGCAGCACTTTGAGAGAATCAGACTAATCTCAAGTTCTGCATTTAGGGCCACAATGTACAACTCCCCCTGCTCCCCAGCTTTCTAGTCCAAAGTTGTAGGAAGAAAAGCTGTTCTTATGTGATGACCATAAAATAACACACATGCTAAACAACTATTTACACATAATCGTTAGAATGTTTATTCTCTGCACTGGATATGGACGTTTGAGAAAGCGCAGAGTGGTGGGGGAAGGAGTGGGAGATGGATTCCTTAAAAGGCTTCAAGTATCTGGAGCTAGTAAGCATTCCTGGCATTTTGTTGGAGCCATTATGTTTTTATCTTGAGCATTTTTACCAGTGACCCTGGCTTCTCTGGGGAGAAACTGTTCACACAGTGTTTTGCATTTTATATGTTTGAACCATCCCGGTGAACAGAATTCAGGTGACTTCCCTGGTGATTGCTGCACTTCACCTGGGACACAACCACCATGTCTACTGGTGACATCACAGGTTCGCCGAAGCCTACCGAAATGTTTGGAAGGGGACAAAATGAATAAAGCGATTAACTTGTTAAAAGATAGGGAGGCTTGCTTCAGACCTGGGTGTGCCTTCAAGTCGGTGAAGATCGTAATACTCACCTATTTGAAGAAGCTGAGAGCATGGACTGTAAACTCTTACTAAAAACGGAACCTGTTGCACAAATTGCTACAAACCAAAAGAGATATCCCTTGTGAGCCTGGACTCTATGGAGGACTATATGTCTAGAAAGCAAAATTGCTTTCTTTTCTTTACTACAATCTTGAGAATTCTCTCATTTTCCAGTCCTTTTCTATGTCTTAGAAACCGATCAAACAAAAAAAAAAGACTGCTAAAATGTTTAAAATTCAAAGATTCATTTATAATAGAATTTAAAGCATTTAAAATAAACCTAGAAATAAATTTAATAGTGAATATTCTATTTTTTCAAAGTGTACTTTTAAACATTTAATGTATAAAATGATGATTTTGTGAGCAAAGCCAGTTCTACCCCCAAAACATTTTTATATTCCTGAACTGACACAGTAAAGTTAGATTTTTGTGAGGTATAGGGCTAAAAAGTTGCATTTAAAATTCAGCAGAGTGTATAGTAAAGAGAGTCCTAGAGGGCCAGGCGCGGTGGCTCACACTTGTAATCCCAGCACTTTGGGAGGCTGAAGCCAGTGGATCATGAGGTCAGGAGTTCAAGACCAGCCTGGCCAAGATGGTGAAATTCCATCTCTACTAAAAAAAATACAAAAAATTAGCTAGGCATGGTGGTATGCACCTGTAATCCTAGCTACTGGGGAGGCTGAGGCAGACAGATGCTTAAACCTGGGAGGTGGAGGTTGCAGTGAGCCGAGGGGTTGAATTAGTGATCTTTAAATTTGCCTTCAGCCCCAAGTTTCATTCTAGTCCGTCTGTCATTAAATATTGATTGACAGCCCTGTACTGTGAAGGTTACAAAAATAAAGAGAGTTGCTGCTCTCCCAGTGCAGGGATTATCCTCGAATTGCAAGGATAAACCAGTCAGGCAGAGTTATACTGTAAGATTACACAGGGTAGGCCACGCATGATGGCTCACGCCTATAATCTCAGCACTTTGGGAGACTGAGGCGGGTGTATCACCTGAGGTCAGGAGTCTGAGACCAGCCAGCCTGATCAACATGGTGAAACCCCGTCTCTACTAAAAGTAAAAAATTAGCCAGGCATGGTAGTACACGCCTGTAATCCCAGCTACTTGGGAGGCTGAGGCGGGAGAAGTGCTTGAACCTGGGAGATGGAGGTTCAGTGAGCCAAGATTGTGCCATTGCACTCCAGCCTGAGCAACAAGAGTGAAACTCGGTCTCATAAGAAAAGATTGCACAGGGTAGGTGCGGTAAGTGGGGAGGAAATAAAAATGCTGCCGAGTTTAGCAGGGCGAGAGCCAGCCTGCATCTAATGCGAGAGTGAAGGAAGAGCTTCCTGAAGATGGTGACATTTCAAGATGTATTTCAATTCTTTTCGCAATTTTCTTTTAAAAATAAGCCGACCAGTGTTTTCATATTGCTCGAGCTGGTCCATGGGAGTAAGATCTCTTGCCTAGTGCTGCCATCCAGCAGTGCCTACACTCAGGTGACATATTTGCAAGTGGACCTGTCATCAGAGTGCAAGGAGAGAAGGCTGTCATGTTCTGCACGTCCTATCGGGACCCCCCTCCTATGAGCCTCGGAGGAAGCCCAAGCCCACCCTGGGCGCTTGCCCGCAGGTACCCTTCCTCACTTGCTGTGGTGTCACAGGAAACCTTAAAAAGAAGTTATTTCGGGGAAACAAACCCAACAAAAAAACTCCGGTGCTAATTCTGCTCTTCAGTGGGTGGATTATTTTATGTACCAGATTCACAGTAACAGAAGTATTTCCTACAAGAGAAGGGACTCCTGCTGCACGTGGACCAAATTAATTTCGCTGGGAGTTAGAAATAGCCTCCTAGACTTCCATCCTCATCTGCAGTTCTGATGAGCAAAAGGAGACAGCTGGACGGTGGCATGGCCGTTCTCTTGACCCACCAAGTTCTGGCCAGGCGGAAGAGAGAGGGATGGGTATTTGCTCTGCGGTCTGTACCTGATGAACTGGGAAGAAATATGCACTGCCATTATGAAGAAAATGCTCCTGTTTTCAAGGGCCTCGCCCTGGGAGCTTTTCAGCTGAATCCCTAAGTTGTAGTTGCTACGTCCCATCTTTGGAGCCCCACTTTTGAATGGCTTAGATGGCCAGTAGCACATCTTTTTCAAAATCTTCACCCTGGCCGAGTTGTCAGCCCCTGAGAGGGTGGTGAGAATGGGGAGGCAGACGAAAGGCCAGTGGAACCCAGTCAGAATAAGGGAGCCCTTTGAGGTGGGTAGACTTGCTTTTGGTCAAAAAAGGAGGTGAGATGATAAATTAGAGTGATTTTATTGTGAAACTTACAAGACATCTCTGACATCAAATCTGGGCAGAGATGTTTGTGTATTAACCATAGAGAGTGTGTTTGCATCATTGTATAGCCTGTCTGGGGCACTTTTTGTTAATATGGTTTTTTAAAATTTATTTTTAGATTTTAGAGATGAGACTTGCTATGTTGCCCAATCTAGACTTGAACTCCCGGGCTCAAGCGATCCTCCTGCCTCAGCCTCCTGAGTAGCTGGGGAGACAGGCATGAGCAGCTTTACCTAGTGCATGTTTGTTTTATAACAAATCATTTACTCAGGGGCCAGGCACGGTGGCTCACGCCTGTAATCCCAGCATTTTGGGAGGGTGAGTCATGTGGATCACCTGAGGTCAGGAGTTTGAGACCAGCCTGGCCAACATGGTGAAACCTCATCTCTACTAAAAGTACAAAAATTAGCCGGGTGTGGTGGTGTGCGCCTGTAGTCCCAGCTACTCGGGAGGCTGAGGCAGGAGAAGTGCTCAAACCCAGGAGGTGGAGGTTGCAGTGAGCATAGATCATGCCACTATACTCCAGTGTGGGTGACAGAGTGAGACTCTGTCTCAAAAAAATATATATGTCTTATTTATTTGGGATCTGGCCTAGGCAACATAGCAAGATCCTATTTCTTTAAAAAAAAAAAAAAGTCATATTACTTAATGATCACATTTACATAGTGAATTCTTTGTAAGTGGGTCCTCTGTGTTTTCTCTTTGAAAACTGAGTGCCCGATACAGGGACCTGCACAGGCTAGATACTCAAAAACGTTCCTTGAACCAAAGAGAATGAGTCAGTGAAGGTCTGATAACCTAAACTGATCACCAGTTGTATTTATTCAGTTTTGAATTACTTGAATATTTCCAGCTATGCATGAGAGTTTCACTGAACTCCCCTAATACCCAAGAGTGACTGTTGCATCAGCATCATCATTATGGTGATGCTGGGGGTGGTGGGGGCACACCTGATGGGTCTTTCTATTTCTCCCAGCAGCTGTTTCAAACAGTTGTCTTCACTGTTTGGAATTTAGTTTAAAAAGTAGTGGGTGAGGCAATAGCTTTGGACTGGTTGGGATCAGCACTTGGTGTGATGGATTCCTTGTTTATTTTTCCTGATCCATCCAAGTGACTCAGTCATATCAGACACTTCACGATGTGTAAACAGCCACATTACCTGTCCCCAAGACTATTATTAGAAACAGCATCTGGAAAGCCTGCTGTAGGTGTGCAGATTCTCGGAAGCCCAGAGTTGAAAGATCCATGGCACAAGACATGACATATTTATGATATTCTCTGATGATGTATTTAGTGTCTTTTATGTGTCCGGTGTTTTTTTCTTGCATTTATTCATTGTATGTCATCATTAAATGTTTCTGGAGCATTTATTGTGTATGAGGTATTATGGGAGGCAAAGGTTAAAAAACATGACACTTATCTTCAAACAGCTTATCCTTGGCGGGAAGTCATGTATAGGAATAAATATCACTACTCAAATAGTCACTGCAGTGGAGAATATACATAAATGCACCAGGTGTGCATTATTATTCCCATTGTACAGATGTGAAAATGGAGTCTCATGGGTACTTAAGTGATGCTCCCGAGTGCAGTAGTAAGCGGAGCTCTGAACTGGGTCTCTCCACTTCCAGACCTGTTCCTTTCCCACTGTACCGCACGATTGAACTGCAAAGCGAACGCAGGGGCAGGCTTTCTGTCAGCGAAGGCTCTGTTTTTGTGGGTAGAGTCTGGGGTCCCTGTGACTCTGAGAAATCTTAAAATGGTAAAAGAAATTTGGAATCATACAGTCCTGTGACATTAACAGTAAAAACACTCACTGGAGAGACCATCAATGTAAACAAACAAAGGCAGTAGGATGTAGGGCAGATGGGACCAGTGGGAGCTGGGAGCCATTTGGAGACTTGGTTTGGGTCCTCCTGAAGAGGGTGCAGAGTGGGACTTTTCAGGATGTTGGGGTTCTGGAAAGATCCATTTCAGGTGTCTACATCCTAAGCTGAAAGCCAGACCAGAGAGCTTTTTGGCTTATGCTGGGGCTTTTTCCTGGATTCTAATGAGTCATGTTTTTTAGAAGCTGAACTTCCAAACTTCTAAGCTGAGTCACATTCAGTTAGCTGATACCTTCCTCATCTTAGCTTTGTTTTCTGTTTTTGCTGCTTAATACATTTCCAGCAGGAGATTTAGGAAGGGCCCGTGGACAGAGAAGTATGTTTCCCGGGATCTAAGAAAAGAAGGAAGGTTTACTGTGCATGTTCTGGCTGTCATTATAACTGTGTTATTTATTTATTTATAAAGGGATCATGGACCAAAACCAATCATAACAATCAAATGAACCCACTTACTCGGAATTCTGTTTCAGCCTCTGATGGTGGCTAAGAGAGAAACAGCAAGTGAGAACCACCCCCTCGCCATAGTCACTTCTGTTATGTTGCACTGGAAGCTGGGGTCCAGCACCCTCAAAGGTAGAGGCTTGTACTAGTAAGCATGAGATGCACAGTTCTCATTATTTTGTTGCTAATTCAACCTGTTCTACTTATTTTTATAATCCAGCACATTCCAAAACTTACTCGTTTTGAGAATGATAAACCAAGGGGGAAAAGTCAGGTTCTAAGAGGAACGTCATGGCCATGATGACAACATTGGTGCGGGGCATGGGCATGGTCCTGATTGGATGAAGGTTTCCTGGTGATCGTCTTTGTATGGACAGAGTGCTCTGCTCCTCATGGTGGGGACATCATGCCGCCCACGCACGCCACTGTCCTCAGCTTTCCAGCACTCTGGCCTGTTCTCCGTGCGTCTATTCCACCCTACAAGCCAATGCTGACTTCTGTCACCCTGATCAATCGTGGTGTAACACCGTCTGTCCTCTCCATGCAGGATCCCAAGCCGGAAGCTAGGGATTTGCTGGGTTGTCTCCATCTTTTCCTTTTCTTTTTGTCTACGAATCCCACTTTTAACTCTCTTTCCTCTCCATCTCCATAGCCACTGTCTTTGTAAAGGCCTTGTTGTGTGCTGTGAGTTGGGCTTACTGGCCCTGGACTGTTTCTCCTCTAGGCTGTCTTTCATATTGCCACCCCGTGGTACTCCAGTTGCTGTTTTTTTTTTTTTTTTTTTTTTTTTTTTTAAAATGTGATTATGCACTCTCTTGCTTAATGTTTTCCAAGGTTGGTACAGAGTCACTCACAGTGGCCTCACTGGCTGTTGGCTGTGGCTGCTGGCCAGGGAGTCTTCAGGTCTGCAGCCCCACATTCACCTGGGAGGGTAGTACAGGTTTTTTACAAGGGTGGCAGTTTTCTAAGAAGGCACATCTCAGTGTACCCACTTAACAAGCTTCCCCTGGCATTGCATTTCCCATTGTTTCATCGGCCAAAGCCCAGAGTCATTGTGAAGGTTTATGAATCAGGGTTCTCCAGAGAAAAAGTACCAATGTATGTGTCTGTCTGTGCGTATAAAGAGATTTAATGTAAGGAATTGACTCATGCACTTAACGGAGGCCGACAAGTCCTGAGGTTTGCAGGGTGAGTTGGCAAGCTGGACACCTGGGAGAGCCAGTGGGATAGTACCAGTCTGATTCTGAAGGTCTGAAAGGCAGGAGAGCTGATGATTTAAGTTCCAATCCAAGCCCAAAGTCAGGCAAGCTTTAGACATCAGCTCTTAAGTAAGAGGTGATGAGTTTAAGAGCAAGAAAAAGCTGGTGATCAAATCTGAAGGCCTTCAGGCAGGAAGAATTCTCTGCTACTTGGAGGAGAGGCATCCTTTTTGTTCCACTCAGGCCTTCAACAAGAGATTGGGTGAGACCTATTTGCATTTGGGAGGGCAATCTGCCTTGCTCTACCTCGAGATCTAAACGTTAGTATCTTACAAAAACACCATGTGTAAACACCCGGAATAATGTGTGAGCAAATGTTGGGGCACCCGGGACCCAGTCAAGTCGGCACATAAAATTAACTATCACAGAAGGGTGTGGAACCTGGGGCATGAGTCACTGGGGCCATTAGTGTAACCATTTGCCACAGGAAGACTTGTTTGGGTTATATTATAATTCTTTCCTCTAAGTCTTACTCATCTCTGTATCCACAATGCCTAGTATGATCTCTGACTTTTAGTAGCTGATCATTAATGTTTGTTGAAAGAGTGAATGAATGGGGAAAAAATGAGGTCTTTGATCCCAAAAGAAAATGAAAATGATTTCCTTGGTTTGAATCAAGCTTGTCCACCCCGCCTTATTTTGTGGTGGTGGTGGTTCTGTTTGGTTTTGTTTTAGGCTTTTAGCAACCTGAAGCCATGGTTTTTTTAGTTTCTGTCTCTACTGATAAGCAGAAAAGAGGGATGTAGAAGGGAATTTACTGGCCCAACAAGAAACAGAAACTAAGAACCCATGCCTGCAGTCTCTCCCTTGGACACTCCTAGGAGTGGAATATCTGAAAAGTTTCATGAGATTCTCTCAGAATCAATGCCAGCCATTTCCTGATTGTACGTTACCATCTTTAGAAAAATAATTTCATTTCTGGGGTTAGGGGAAAGGTTTTTTATGTTGAGGGACTCTTCAGTGCTTGAAGTTTAAGCCTAACAGAATTATGCAAGATACCCACTGAACTGTGCTGTGTTAACTTGGGGAGCTTTTTTTGGTTAAATGCTGATAGGAAAAACAATCTGTTGAGAGGGAATACTTGTTTTGTTACCTGCATATTTTAGGGAAATCGTCCTTGAAGTGATTGCTGATCATGTAGAGAGGTTTATAACCAATCACAATTCAAAAGGGAGAAATGATGGGGAGAGCTAAGAGTTAAGGAGTCAGTAGCCTTTGATTTCTTTCTCGTTTGATTGTTGCCTTTCTGGGTACATTTCTGCCTTTGCATAGCCTGCCTTTGCCAGGATATAGACTCTGTTAAGAAATCTTAGAGGTTGCTATTATTGTTCATGAGAAATTGTTATGAGATTGCTGTAGGAAAGAATGTATTTTACTTATTATTTTTTTGAGATGAGATCTCACTCTGTCACCCAAACTGGAGTGCAGTGGGCTCACTGCAGCTTTGACCTTCCTGAGCTCAGGTAATTCTCCTATCTCAGCTTCCCTAGTAGCTGGGATGACAGGCACACACCACCATGCCCGGCTAAGTTTTGTATCTTTTGTAGAGACAGGATTTTGCCATGTTGCCCAGGCTGGTCTCCAATTCCGAGGCTCAAGTGATCTGCCTGCCCCTGCCTCCCAAATAATGTAAACACACAGATTACAACTGCTTTACAATGGGTGAGGTATTTTTTTCACGTCATAAAACATGCCTGTGACCAGTGCCTTTCATAAAGCAATATGCCTGTTGCTAGATTTCTGTACTTTTGACTCCCAAGCCTGTTCCTCTTCATCTCTTTTTCAAGGCAGGAAGCTTTGTAGAATGAACATGGGGTATCACTGTTTAAAACATAAGAATTTCATACTCAAAAATGATATTCTCTCTGGAGGAGGGTGATTTTAGGTTTCTAGATATTAAGCTTGTATTATGACTCATTTGTTCTTAAACAGGTTGTTCTCCAGTTACTAAAATTAATCACAAAAGACCAAGGAAGCTTGAAAAAGAAGGGGAGTTCATACAGCAGGTCTTAAAATTAGAAAGGCAGGGCTGCTCTCTTTCGCATTTGCTAAGTTTGAATGATGCATCAGGATTTAGGTAATTCATCGTAATCACTGTTTTTTCCCCCCATTAAGAGTTGGTAACTGGGAAAAACTTAATGTGTAAAACTAGACGTGGAAGAAAAATGGTAGGCTGAACATTTAAGAAGGAATCACATGCCTGGTATTAAATAGACTTGGTCTTGTGGATTTGCTGCTCACCGTCAGTTTGTACATGTGTGCTCAGGTCAGGTCATGCTCTCACACTGTGAACTTCCTTTTTTTTTTTTTTTTGAGTTGGAGTCTCGTTCTGTCACCCAGGCTGGAGTGCAGTTGTGTGATCTTGGCTCACTGCAACCTCTGCCTCCCAGGCTCAAGAAATTCTCCTGCCTCGGCCTCCTGAGTAGCTCGGACTGCAGGCATGCACCTCCACACTTGGCTTATTTTTGTGTTTTTAGTAGAGATGGGGTTTTACCATGTTGTCCAGGGTGGTCTTGAACTCCTGACCTCAGGTGATCTACCCTCCTCAGCCACCGAGAGTGCTGGGATTGCAGGTGTGAGCCACTGCGCCTGGCTGTCGCATAGTGAACTTCTGTCCATCTGGCAGCCAGACAATGAAAGAATCCAGCACAAGAGCCACTGAAGAAATTCACTGTTTGCCAAATAGCTTCCTAGCTTGGCTCCTGGTTTACATTCCCATCCCCTACAGTTTACCCTCCACAATAGCCAGTCTGGTGTTTTGCATGTGTTAATATCAGGTAGATCAAATGATTGTGTCACTCCATCTTAAACCTTCAGTGCCCCCCTCTTAACCACTGGAATGAAAAATACATATACCCCGCCTGGCCAACATGGTGAAACCCCGTCTCTACAAGAAATATAAAATTAGCCACGCTTGGTGGTGGGTGCCTATAATCTCAGCTACTTGGAAGGCTGAGGCAGGAGAATCGCTTGAAGCTGGGAGGCGGATGTTGCAGTGAGCCACGATTGCGCCACTGTGTTCCAGTCTGGATGACAGAGCGAGACCCTGTCTCCCAATATATATACATATATATATATATATATACACACACACATATATATGTGTGTGTGTGTGTGTGTGTGTGTGTATATATATATATATATATATATATGTATATTTTCATGATTGTGATCTGGCTCTTGCACACTTTGCTGACCAGAATGTCCCAAGCTCATTTGCACCCCAGGGCTGCTACATTGGGCAGTTCCTCTTCATAGAACTGATCACAATGCTCATTCGCACCACTTGGGACTCCGCTGAGATAATGCACCCTTAGGGAGCCTTTTTAGATCACTGGAGTGCAGTGGTGCAACCCCCACCTCCTGAGTTCAAGCAATCTCCTGCTTCAGCTTCTTGAGTAGCTGGGATTATAGGTGTGCACTACCACACCCGGCTAATTTTTATATTTTTAGTAGAGACATGGTTTCACCATGTTAGCCAGGCTGTTCTCAAACTCCTGGCCTTAGATAATCTGCCCGCCTCAGCCTCGCAAAATGCTGGGATTACAGGCATGAGCCACCATGTCTGATCCCCCTCGTTACTTTCTTTTACTTTACCTTTATGCACTTCATAGCTCCTGTTATCATCTAAAACCATACGATTTATTTGTTATGTGATTATTGCGTATCTTTCCACCAACCTGAAAGCATCACAATAGCAGGACATTATCTTCCTCTTCTGTCTAACCTAAAATGGTGCCTGGTACATGGTAGTGCTCAGTAAATATTTGTTGGCTGGATGAGTGAATGCATATTCATTTCACAGGAAGATGAAGGATCTTACAGGGTTTCTTGTTTCCTTCTAACAGTAAAACTAAAGGGAAACGTCCTAAGATTAGTACAGGCTTTTTCCTTTCTATGACTGCGATGCCATACCGTATAGTAATAAACCTGCCATGCCAGTGGAGCCTGAGACCTACCATGTGACTGGACATCTTCCAAATGAAAGAGTGTTCTTCGTAATCTTAATGTGTAGAATATGTAGCCTATAAAGTTAGTTTTAAAATAACATGCATATAATCAATCTTATTTAACTAGAGTTCTTAATGAACCACCAGATTCTGAATGTTACCCGTTTTGGATAAGTGAAATAAATGTTGAATTTAAAACCTTGAGAATAATTTGTATCTAATAGGATCCTAACCTTGGATATTATGGCTGCATCTTGACTTGGGATCAGTCTCCTCTCTTAGATTGTTCTCTGCAGTCATCAGTTTTTTTCTACTAACATTCTTGGTGAGTAGTTAAGTAAATTGATACATCAGTGTGATAAAATATGTGTAGCTTTTAAGAATGATGCTTATAAAGACAGAAAAATGCTTATATGATGCTAGGTGTAAAAGCTTAATATAAAGTTATTGCTGTGATTATCACTGCAGCAGTTTGTGTGGGGGAACAGGAAGTAGAAGGGAACCTAAAAGACTGAAAGCATTTGATGGATTTTTAAGGTGATTTTCTTTTTGGATTTAATCTTCTTAGAACAATACAATTTTGAACAGTCCTACAATTCCATTTAAAGTACAGTAGTCCCCACTTATCTGTGGTTCCAGTTACCTTTAGTATAGCACAAGGAGATATTTTGAGAGACCACATTCAGATCACTCTTATTACAGTATATTAGTATAATCGTTTTATGTTATTATTAGTTACTGTTTTTAATCTCTTACTGTGCCTGATTTACAAATTAAACTTTAACATGGGTATGTATATTTAGGAGAAACATAGTATATGTAGGGTTTGGTATTGCCATGGTTTGAGGCATTTACTGGGGTTTCTCAGAACGTAGGCCCTGCAGATAAAAGGGCTGCTGTACTCTCACCCTTCTCTAGTCTCGTCCATGTAACTCTCTTGAAATATGACAAAGCGCTGTCACCTCCCAGAATGCTATGCGAATGAAACATACTCACCCACCTGAGAACTCTCCTTCACCCAACAGTGTGGTGATAAAGCTGCCTATTGCAGGTATCTAGACTGTTTCATGCGAAGTGTGTCATCCTGGAACTCAAACATGAGCAACAGAAAACCTGACTAAGCAGCAGCTTGAACTGAATAGGAGGCTCGCTCTCTTCATTTAACAAAACGTCCAGAACAGGGCAGCCCAAAGCGGCTACAGCAGCGCCACGGTTCTGTGAGGGACCTGGCCTCCTCCAGCCTTTCGTTTGGCTGTCTTGTCTCGTAGGCTTTATTCTTTCATCTTCATCTTTGCTACCTAGTAGGTGTGAGATGTCTGCTTCATTAGCATCCTACCCATGCTCCAAGCAGGAGGTGAGCCAAAAGTGAACTCAAATCACAGATGCTTGTTAAGGCTGTTCCCGTTCAAAGAACTCCTCCAGAAACAATTCCATTCCAGTAGTTTCCATTCACATCTTCTTGGTCAGAACCCTATCATGTAGCCACTCTCATTTGGAAAATGTTAGGTTTCTGGTTTATTTGGAGGGTTTTGTTTGCTTTTGTTGAGCATGTTTCTACTTGAACAAAGCTAACATTATTTTGTCATAAAGAAGATAATGAATATTGGATAGGTAACTAACAGTGAGCTCTGTCGTAAAGTTGCTGAGGATTGCCTCACCATGTCTGCCTGCATGTGTGTGCGTGTAAGTCCTTTTCAGGGCTGCTATTGCTGTGACTTCATCTCTAGTACGGGAAGGATTCTGTTGCATGATGTCATGACGGGTTTTGAGATACAGTGGAATTAACTGAGTTTCTTGATCTGTTAATGACAGAAAAAGGAGACAGGGATGAGGAAGTCTTGGGTGAGTTTTTTTTTGGGGGGTACTGGGGGGAGGGTCTCACTCCTTTCGCCCAGACTTGAGTGCAGTGGGGCAGTCACAGCTCCTTGCAGCCTTGACTCTGTGCTCAGGTGATCCGCCCCACTCAGCCTCCCAAGTAACTGGGACTGCAGGAGTGCATCACCACGCTCAGCTGATTTTTTATGTTTTTAGTAGAGATGGGGCCTCACTATGTTGCCCAGGCTGGCCTTGAACTCCTGGGCTCGAGCAGTGCACCCACCTTGGCCTTGCAGAGTGTTGGGGTTACAGGTGCGAGTCACTACGCCCAGCAATGAGTTTTTTTGTTGTTGCTGTTTCTTAAACAGTCCTTTTCTTTGCTCTTGAAACACTTTGTTGGTTCTTTCTGTTTGGTAGTTGTACTACTTCTAAGTTGTTTATTTTATTAGGAGCATTTTGTTGTAATCATAAAATATTTTGAGATTCAATACTTTTTATTCGGTCATAATATTCTTGTTATATAATAGCTCCTGAAAGTATATATCGGGATTGATTGAAGCAAAGCAGGTGTATTAGTTAACTCAGTAGTCATTAAAGCAGCTTGGGTTGCCTGCAGAAACGGCAGAGCATCCCCAAGGCTGAGGGAGGTGGGGCTCCTCCGGGGGTAGCTGGCTTCATCTGCAGGACACTGGGCAGCACAGGCAGCTGATATTAAAGGAGGTGTCAAGAAACGGGCATGACCAGGGGCACTTGGGAGGATAGGGGATCAGGTAAGCCATAGCATAGAGACCCACAAAATGAGCCAGGAATGTTCAGTGTGGAAAAAAGAATAAGGCCGGGTGTGGTGGCTCACCTCTGTAATCCCAGCACTTTGGAAAACCAAGGCGGGCAGATCACTTGAAGTCAGGAGTTCAAGACCAGCCTGGCCAACATGGTGAAACCCCATCTCTACTAAAAATACAAAAATTAGTCAGGCGTGAGGGCGGGTGCCTCTAATCCCAGCTACTCGGGAGGCTGAGGCAGGAGAATCGCTTGAATCTGGGAGGCAGAGGTTGCAATGAGCTGAGATTGCACCACTGCAGTCCACCCTGGATGACAGAGCGAGACTCTGTCTCCAAAAAAAAAAGAAGTTTTTGCAGGACTTGATGTGAGAGCTGCCTTTCTAGGAGGAAGGGCGGACTCACCTTGGGAACTCCACGTGCTAACCCAGACCACTGATGAGGCGTTATCAGGGGACAGCGTTTTGTACAACCCTGAGAACAACCTCCAATGAATAGACGTTTCCAGCCACCAAACAAGGGCTGCAAAACAGGGAGGCCGAGGGCGCTAACAGGGAATGAGAATTCTTACCTGGGCTGCAGCGGCAGTGATGGTTTCCCTGGGCTGGAGTTTGACACGAGGCTGGGATGGGTGTTGGGTTTTCTCTCTGGAATACCTCAGCTCCTCCTGTGCCACCCGGCTAGTTCGTACTCTTCCTTCAAGAATTGGCTTTGGCATCTCAGGAGATTTTCCTGACTCCTGCGTGTCGCTCATGGACTCCTCTCTTCCCCACCCTGCTCCCTGCTTCCACCTCCTGAGTACCTCTTTGAAGACTTTCATACCACTTGTTGTAATTGTTCTCTGTCTCTGCCTATACACTGTGGCCCCTTGAGGGCAAAACCTGTCTTTCATCTCCATGTACCTGTCCTCAGTGCTTACCCAGACGCTGCCACGTAGCCCGCTCTCAACAAATATTTATTGAATTAGCAAGTAAATGAATAGAGATCAGAGAGATTCTGCTTGAGTTAACATTGACGTTAGACAGAATTTCTGTTTTAATTTTTTTCGTGCCAAAATCACTCTAACAGCTTTTTCTGAGCCAATCCATTGTGGCCTCTTAGCATGATGGATACTTAATGAGAAAAAAGAGTAACACCCAGTTCTTTGCGTAAGTACTGTCTAGTTGAGATGTGCAACTTCCATGCTTGTGACAAAGTTGAAAATTACTCATCAAGCTGTTTTTGCAAAGCAGTTTCTGCATTTCAGTTTCCGCGTGAAAAGTCCACTCTGTGTCTGTGTGGATGACCATAACGTGGACCATCTAACAGCAAGGATGCTGAGGGTGGGTGTGAGTATGGCTCCAGGTTCCCTTCTGCTTACTGAAATAGAATAACCAGAGAAGAACAAAGCAAGTTTTAAAAATAACTTGGTACACATGTAGGTGAAAGAACCTTACCTCCCGGTAGCTGAGAGGAAAAAAAAAAAAAAGTTCTCAACGCGGGCTGTTGTTCCAGAGTATTTTTAGTAAGACAGCCCTGTCATCTTTGTTGGTCAATGAAGGAATAATGATGGCAGAAAAAAAATATTAGGCGAGGAGAAGGCCACGGGCATTGTTGGGTGTTTCATTTAATTTCCACCTCATCCACGAGAGAGAAGCAAACATAAGCAGCGGCTGATCTTGAGAACATCAGAAAGGAGAATGTGATGCGTCCTTCTCTTGTATTGGTTGGTAGTATGTGATTTGCTTACACCACATACTGCTGCGAGGTGTTTTCAGTCTGTGGCTTTGTAAATTGAAGGGCCTCCTAAGAAACTTCTGTTTCATAAAGAATTCCCCATCTTCACTTTATTCAGGAAAAAATATGGTTTTTTGGAGTTGCCTAATAGTTTTTTAGCTTTTAAGTAAGTATAGTTTATTTACCACAGCATTTGAAGTATCAGCGTTTTACTGTGCGTGCTACCAGAAAGGTTAGTTCTATTTTTAAGAGAATCTTCTTAGGGAAATTGATGAACCTGGTAACCTAATTTTAGACCTCCTGAAATTTGGCAGATGGATGGTATTTATAGTGTTCTGAATCAGTCCCTATTAGACATTTAAAAATAGTTACATCATTAGAGAATACATTCAAAAAAGAAAAGATTTTTTAACCCTAAATCTAATGCCCAGAAAATTTTTAGTCTCTTAAGCTGGGTGTGCATTTGGTAACAGTTTCTAAAAAGCCTTTTTGTACTCTTCTCATTCTCTTTCCTGTGTGATGCTGCTGTTGTCATGGAAACAGATCTTGGAGTTGCTTTGTTAATACCATGGAAGGGACTCCCTGATATGGAGAGTTACTGCAGGTCATTGTCATCAACACATAGCCTTAATATTAAATATTGTGCTATGATGCATACACTACAGAGCACAGAAATCTGTGTTTGGAGATTACACTAAAGGCATTTCACCTCAATACCCATAAACACCACACAAACATCAGGGACTTCAGTCATAGAACCTCGAAAAGTAGAGGCAACCGTCTCATGCTATTTCTATTGCAGGTGGTGAGTTACATCCTGGGTTGGGGCCGGCCGCTGTTCTGTGCTCCATTAGGGTTGGCTTATTGAGAAAGGAGGATTGGAAGATAGCTGAGTGAGTCTAGGAAAGGAGCAAGCCAAAAGTTGCAGGGATTGTTGGAAATTTCCAACAACAGCTTAGAGATGGAAATTGGCTCCTGGGATGAAAAATGGCTGTGCGTATTGTGTCTGAGTGCTTGGAGGCCTCCAGTTAGAATGTTTTTATTAGCAAGTTGGTAGCTTGTAAGATGGTCCAGTTAAATATTAATGCAGGGCATTTTATGATGTATGTGGTTCCTTTGATTGCAGTCTAAGATGCGGGTGGAGCAATTGGAAGGCAGAGTGGGCTCTGGCTGCTCTGGGACTGTGTCTTGCCTTCCCACTTATCAGCAAACATCATAACCTTCCTGGCCCTCAGTTTCCTCACCTTTCAATCGGTGATTCTTCTACAAGTTATACTAGGAATTAAATGGGATGGATGATGATAAAGGATCTTAAAGTGCCCGGTGCTTGGTAAGCACTAATTCGTCCAGTGCCCACTCCCATCAACATTCCCTCTGCTAGCGGTTCTCAAAGGGACATCCTACACCTACGGCGTCAGTATCACCTGGGAGCTCATTAGCACGTACGCATGCACCACTGATCTTCTGAAGCAGCAATGCAGGGGCTGGGGCCTGGCATTCTGCACTTGCCAGGCTTTCTAGGTGATGCCTGTGTTTGAGAACGACAGCCCTAGGCTGTGTTTCTGGAGCCAAGATTGCCTTGGATGTGGTTGAGTACAGTTCTCCTTACCATGTAAGGTTCCTGGCAGTTCCCAGAGCTCATATACTTCACTGTTAAAATAAGGTGGCTCGGTACGGTGGCTCACAGCTGTAATCCCAGCACTTTGGGAGGCCGAGGCAGATGGATCATGAGGTCAGGAGATTGAGACCATCCTGGCTAACACTGTGAAACCCCATCTCTACGAAAAATTAAAAAAATTATCCAGGTATAGTGGCACGCACCTGTAGTCTCAGCTACTTGGGAGGCTGAGGCAGGAGAATTGCTTGAACCTGGGAGGTGGAGGTTGCAGTGAGCCAATATCACACCAATATCACGCCCAGCCTGGCGACACACGAGACTCTGTCTCAAAAAAATAAATAAATAAATGAAAATAAGATATTGGATAAGGTGGCTTTGAATTCCTAAGCTATTGGAAGGCTAGGATAACTGGTTTTTGTTTGTTTGTTTGTTTGTTTGTTTTGGCCGAAATGCAGTGATCTGATCATAGCTCACTGTAGCCTCACCCACATGCCACCCCACCCTGGCAATTTTTAAATTTTTTAATAGAGACAGGTTCTTGCTGTATTGCCCAGGCTGGTCTCAAAGCTCCTGGCCTCAAGCAATCCTTCTGCCTCAGCCCCCCCGAGTGCTGGGATTACAGGTGTGAGCCACCTCAAAGAATAACTTTGAATGCATAAGTCTGTTTGTATTTGTCTTGCTATCAAAAGGCATGCCGAATTCAGCTTATCAAAGCTAATGCAGTTGGCAACCATTTTTCTGCTAAATTTCAAGTATCCAGATTTATTATTTATAATTATACTTTCTCCTTGGACGGAAGAAACACTTGGCCACACTTTTCTAACTGCATATCCTTCATTCTCATTCCAATGGGACTGCTGATTTTTGACTTTTAAAACCCAAAAGAGTTCTTCATAAACTTATCAGGAAAAGTAAAATAATTCCAGTACCACTTGCCACTGCTATTTTAGAGACAACGAAATTCTCTGAGGTCTGTCATGCCAGATTTTATTGCTTTTTAAAATTAGCCTACTGGCCAGGTACAGTGGCTCATGCTTGTAATCCCAGCACTTTGGGAGGCTGAGGCAGGTGAATCACAAGGTCAAGAGTTTGAGACTAGCCTTGCCAACATGGTGAAACCCTGTCTCTACTAAAAATACAAAATTAGCCAGGTGTGGTGGCACACACGTGTAGTCCCAGCTGCTCGGGAGGCTGAGGCAGGAGAATTTTTGTACCCGGGAGGCAGAGGTTGCAGTGAGCCAAGATTGTGCCACTGTACTCCAGCCTGGATGATGGAGCAAGACTCCATCTCAAAAAAAAAAAAAAAAAGAAAAAAACCTGCTATGGAATGTTTTTTAAAAATACATTGATTTAAAAGTGTCCATGCCAGAGCATCATTGGCACATGAGAAGGCAGGGGGCCTTCATGTAGGAGATGTTTCATGTACAGTATGGCTTGTGGCAGCCTCAGGACTCTGGGCATCTGTCCACTCAGTACAAACCAAATAGCAGTTTCAACTAATTTTGATTTGGAAATTGCCCCCTTAAAAAGAAAAGTACTATAAATGTTTGACATTTACCAGATTTCTGCAGCAGTCTGCAGTTTCTCTTGCAAGTATATTCACAGACAGTGAAAGAAAGTATTTGGCAACTGCTAACTCATGTTTTTATATAGTGTAGAAGTCCAAAGATGGTGATAGGTGGCATATGATAGTGATGGGATCTATGGGATTAAGCATAATGACCACAAAAGGGGTCTCATTTTTATAGTTTTAAAATAGGATTTCAGCATCCAGAGGCAAACTCCTGTATACGGGTAATGGTCGTGCATGGCCACAGAGATTTTTTCTTTCTTTAATTCTCAATTGCTTTTCACACTTAACTTTTTAAATAAGTACTATCGCCAAGATCCCAGAAGATGGTACAAATGACAAAATAATGTTTATCTTTTCTCCAAGAAAGAATAAAATGTGACTTTTCCCCCCTTTTCGGCTAATTAGGACAATTGAAAGTAAATATCCACTTAGGCAGTGATGAATCGAGTCATCTGTCTGGAGCTGGATTCTCTAGTGTCCGAAGTTAGAGTATATATTGAAAAGAAGGACTTTGTGCATTAGGACTGTTTTCAAGAAAAAGAAGAGCAGTCTCAGACAAATTCAGATATCTTATAGACGATAAATGCCTCTTGGGTTTGTGGATGTATACCATATGTGTGTGGAGAGAAAAATAGGGTCAAGAATGGCTGTATTTCTTGACTCTTTGAAAGACAAGAACACTGGCTTGGGAAATAGGGACCCCTGATTTCTCGTGTTAAGTCTTCAAAATACAGACTGCTCTTTGAAACAACAGAATACTTGAGTGAAGGAAAGAATTGAGGAATGAACTTAAATTTAGCTCTGAGAGAATTCTTTCTTCGATCTGTGGTTCCCCTTAGCTACTGTTCAATCTCTCATTTCCATCTTAGCCATATTTTGGCTTCCACTCTGTGTGATGGAGACAGGGGTCTTTCTCTAGGTTTGGAGCATACATCCCTCAGCAATGTACAGAAGGGAGCTCCTCGGCACCAGACAGGTCCTGTAGGTGGATGTGGACCAGGAGCCCTGTGGGAGGAACCTGCCCCTGGGGAGGGCTGGTAGACACCCCAGTGGCAGGTGACCTGGGCAAAGCCTGTGGAAGCAGGATGAGAACACCTGTGCTTTATAATGCCCACTTCTTTTTTTTTCACTTCTTGCAGTTTCTATGTTTATTTCCTTTTAGTATTTAGTAGTATCTTTTTGGGTTTATCTCAGTTATGCTAGGCAGAAAGGAACTCCTGTCAGTTGGCAGGGCCAAAAGGAGAGAAGAGGCAGGGGGAAGAGGGGACAGTAATTGAAGCAGGAGCACCTTCAGCAATGTGAAACATGGGATGGAAGTGGAAGCTTCTGTTTGTGATCTCCCGGACAGGCTCAGTCCAGTACCAGGTGTCATATGGTTGTGTAATAAAGAGCCCGAATTCTTCCTGTACAGTGGGTTCATGTTGAACCCCAAGGTATCCTTTGTTAAAGGGGAGGAACTAGCTGCCAAGACAAACTAGAAGCATGCTTGCAGATAGGAAGGTTTATATGCATAGCAGTGAAAACCATAGTGTCTATTCTGAACTTTGGGAAAATAGTGTGAGACTATCTAGCTGGGTCTATCCTTGGCTGATGTGTGGCATGTGTGGGTGGCCCATTTAAAAAGCCAGGCCCCCAAAAGAGAGGCCATCATTCATAATGAAACCCACTATGAATACAATGGGGCCTTGTTTTCTGCTCCCTTCCTGGGCTGTGCCATCAGGACTTGCTTGATAGACCTTCGGTGTCATCGTGAATTCTGTTACTGATCCTGGAATAAAGATTTGGTGCCCTCTGGTTTCCAGCAGTATCCAGAGATAGCCACAGAGGATTTGGGTGGAAAGGATTAAAGTTCATATACAGGAGTGAAGACGATACTCTCTGAAGTGTGTGTGGCCCGAGTCACTTCGGAAAGGTGGGTTTGGGTCAGGTTCTGGTCACCCTGTCATTCTGACTGCAGAAAAACAAAAGCAAGATCAGTCAATCCGAGTAAGATTTCGGAGCGTGGGGCACTGACCCCCCAAATTTGGCTGCACATCTGAATCACCTGGAATACTTTCCCAAATGTGTTCCCCCAGTTCCTCCCCTAAATTCAGGCAGGTCGTTATTGGGAAAAAACATGAAGTAAAAAGCACAAACTTTGGGGTCAAATAGCACTTGAGTTGACTCTCAGCACCATCTTTATTGATTGTATGACCTTGAACAGGGCACTTAAACTCTCCACACCACAGTTTGTCTGTGGGCAGAGGACAAACAATCCTACTTTCTTTGAGATTTGGGACGAATTCGTTAAAATAATGCATGTAAAATGCCTAGCTCATTGCCCAGCACATAGTAATCATTCAATAAATATTAGCTTATGTTTAACCAAAATGTGTGTGTCAGATCTTTGCTCAGCACTGTGAGAATGTGCAAAACAATTAGAAAAATCGTGCTCCCTTCCCTGAGAATATGGCTGAGAAAAGCAAATGCACCTGAGTATTTGGTGAGCTCTTGCAGGAAGGGGGGACATTGTAATGAAGCTCAGATTGCTGGAAGATGCTGGAAGGATGCACTTGGGACCTAAGGCAGGTTCAGGGTAGTGCCTGCTGGACATGAAGAGGGCAGCGACTTTCAGAGCGAGCATCAGAGGGGCTTGTAATGAACAGAATTGCCTTCCGATGATGTCAACATATCTAATACGAGACTCTGACTAATTACTATTTATAGTTGCTTATATTCAAAAGCTTGTTTATGCTGCAAGTAAGGCTGAAAACTGTCAGCAGGGTGTAGTGGAAAGAGCTCAGAGCTGAGTCTGAACTGAATTTTTATCCCATCTCTGCTCCTGCCTAGCTGAGTGACATCAGACAAGCTCTGCAAGTCCTCGGCCTCAGCTTCTGCACTATATACAGGGTGTGTGGGTGGAGGATAATGGGGAACCAGACAACTGCTGGGGTCTGCTGGCTCCAACATTCAACATCCAACATCCAACAAAACCATTTACTGCACTTCATTCCCAAAACTTATTGTTTGTCTATGATTTTCAGTTCCTGATACTCTGTAAGGTCCATTGTTCAGTGGAAGACTGTGTGTTTTGCTAATTGGTTGCTTGCTATTTAGATTCTTTCAAAGTTAGCAAAGAGCATTTTTGTCCCGTTGGAATGATACAGGAATATGCTTTCATTTGGTTTTGATTCACAAGAAACTGCTACTGTTGTTTTGGGACGCTGATGTGGGAAGGTCTTAGCACATCATTTCTCTGCTCTAATTTTAAATATGGGTAGTCCCTGACTTATAAACAGTTGACTTGAGATGACCCCTGCGTACAGTTAGTACTGTCTCGGATGTCAGAATCCCGTTCTCATCTTCTACTGCAGAGCTCATCTGTAATTTTTCAATCAGAACACCTAGGAGATGTCTATTCTTCTCATTTCACAGATCTTCACTGCTTGCCTTTTATGGGCTAGGTTCTCTTCTGTGCCCTGGGTATCCAACAGTGAACTATACAGACAAATCTCCGTGCCCACAGAGCTTAGGTTACAGAGCCACTGGCCTGAAAGTTATCCTTGCCTATTACCTCAGGTGAGGAGAAGCCTGTGACAGGTGTCTCTGGGTCTATCTTCCTTTATCCAAGATCACTTCCCCACCTCTTCCCTGCAAGGAGACTAAGTCATAAAACCACAATGCCCTTTTTATGTAGAAACAATAGAATATGTGACTGCTAGGTCTGTGTAATATATTGCAAAGGACAGCCACAGATCCTCCCATCCTGGTTACATGTTCTCTTATAACATGTCTTTGCTCTGCTTTCAGTTAGGCGTTATTTCTCTACTCCTGCGAGTCAAGTGGCTTCATGGCTTCCTTTGACCAATAGAATGCAGCACAAGTGACATCATGGGAGTTCTAAGCTGAGGTATTGAGAGGCCTCACATATCCCACTCCCGCTTATTCATTCAGAACTTCTGCAGCCACAAAAGTTCTGATTATCCTCCTGGAGGATGGGAGGCCACGTGGAGCAGAAATGAGTGTAAACCAGACCAGCGCCATTGAGTTAGGCTGTCAGGTGCCTGCCGCTGCATGAGTTTTCTCCAGCTTAAAGTCTCAAGATGCTCACCATCAGCATCATCTTTTTTTGTGACTAATAATTGAAAGTTGTAAATATTTATGAACTTATTAATATAGATATTAGTATATTTCCTATTTGTCATGACTGAAGTAGGCTCTGGAAGGTTGGCATTGGAAAATGCCTTTCGTATTTTGGACCATCCACTTAGAGACACATTTTTGGAAAAGAACCACTTGAAATCCAGTGCCCAGTCATACATGTGTTTTGTGGAGAGAGAGAGATGAGCACTGGCACGTGTGATATGGTGGTTAGTGAAGGGTGGAAGATTGCCAGGGCACATGGACCTGCTTCAGATGGATGTAAGTAGTTGGAGTGTACTGGAAAGGCTTGGGTCTAACATGACCCTGACCAGAGTTTGAACAAGTGTGGTTTCATCCTGAGGGACTGGCATTTGTTTCTTTGATAGAAGTGTTGATGAAAGTCGTGATTCAGTAATATCAGAAGTGTGAGACCAAAGTGGAAAATAAACTCCGGTCTTCATGAATTAAACAGAAACATGTCAGGGCCACTCCATACTCTTTTCCTGTCTTCCGAAAGTTTATTTATTTATTTAGTTATTTATGACGGAGTCTCACTCTGTCGCCCAGGCTGGCATGCCATGGCGCAATCTTGGCTCACTGCAACCTCCGCCTCCTGGGTTCAAGCAATTCTCCTGTCTCAGCCTCCTGAGTAGCTGGGATTACATGTGTGTACCCCCATGGCCAGCTAATTTTTGTATTTTTAGTAGAGACGGGATTTTACCAGGTTGGTCAGGCTGGTCTCGAACTCCTGACCTTGTGATCCACCCACTTTGGCCTCCCAAAGTGCTGAGATTACAGGCGTGAGCTACTGTGCCTGGCCTTCCAAAAGTCTTTTACTTTTTTTAATCCAGAAAAAGGTCTGGGAATATTCTGTGCACATAATTATTTAATAAACAATATTTAATTCCTTTAATAATATTTCCTATAAATAAACAATAAGAGTCATCATGATTCCACATCGCCTTTATAATAATGATAAACCATATGTTTAAAGAAATGGTCTAAAAAATGACATACTGCTGTGATGGAAAAATTTTGGAAATTGTGTATGCTAATTGTATACTGCCCCACAGAAATCTGTTTTGATCAGTGGATAAAAGCAGCTACACATAACTATGAGTAAATCTTAGAACATTTATTAGTAATTAAGTATACAGCTGAAATATGTGTGTATATATATATATATATCTGAGAATTATTTCATAGGAGATGGTTTTCCATGAAGATGATTGAGTGACTTTGAAATAAAGAAGCGGTTTGGTTTATAATTAATGGATTTATTAATTTGCTGTGGTCACCTAACAATCCACCCCAGAAGTTGGTGGCTTTACAACAACAATCATATTACCAGTTACAGATCTAATCTGCATGTGACATGCGGCTTGGCTGATTTCACCTGTGCTCAGGTAGGCACTTCAGCCTCTCATTGTGAGGCTGTGAATGGACTCTGCTCCTTGTACTTCTCCTCTGACTCTGACCGGGGGCAGCTAGCTTGGGTGTGCTCTTCCCAGGGCTAAGGGGGCAAGGCAAACTCAGGAGGATGGGCAGAAACACTAGGTCTGCTTCATTCTAGGCTTGGTAGGGGCATGTTGTTGCTTCTCTCTCATTATGTTTGCCAAAGTGAGTCACGTGGATAAGCTCAAAATTAGGAAGCAGGGAAATATGCTGTACCTTTAGGGGAGGAATTCACATTAAATGTAAATGGGCTAAATGCCCCAGTTAAAAGTCACAGACTGGCAAATTGGATAAAGAGGCAAACCCATAGGTGTGCTGTATTCAGGAGACCCATTTCATGTGCAGAGGCACACATAGGCTCAAAATAAATGGATGGAGGAAGATTTGCCAAGCAAATGGAAAGCAAACAAAAGCAGGGGTTGCAATTCCCGTCTCTGATAAAACAGACTTTAAACCAACAAAGATCAAAAGAGACAAGGAATTCTTCCAAAGTCATATCAAAAAAAAGATACGGATACTACAGCCAGGGATGAAGATTTGGGGCCAGTAATGATATTCACCCCTGAGCCTGTGTGACTCCTAAGAAGAGCCAAGACTTGTTAAAGATGAGCAGGGAGGTAAATTAGTTTAGAGGTGGTGAAGCAGCAGTTTGGGGATACTTTGGTCTCTTATACCAGGGGTTGCAAACTGTAGCTTATCAGGCCACATCTTGCCCAAGGCTTGATGTCCATTAGTTTGTGTGTGTCTTGTGTACAGCTGCTCGGCCCTGCCGTAGACCGTAGAATACTTGAGGCAGAGACTGAGGTAAAGTTAGCTGACCCCTATTTTATATGATACAACTGAATAGAAACCATTCAGCAATACTCTCCACCTCTCTACCTACACACCCTCAAGGCACCCCAGTTCCTTTTAGGGTTTTCCTACTGTGCTTTGCATTCTCGTTTTTCTGTGTCTTTATAAAATAGGTAAAATAGGAGGTAGAGTAATCCTGGTGCTTGGCTGTTGGCACTGATGACCAATGTAATTTGCATCCACAGGTCATAATCCTTAATGTTTATAAGGCAACAAATTGCAGATGATAGAACATACAAATGAGGGAGCCAGTTGCTACTTTTGCCTTTATTATTAATGTTTTGTGGCTCTGCAGGTCATTCATGGGTTAGACAATAGGGTGATTATTTCTGTTCTGCTGAAAGACAATCTGATTGTGTTTTGTATAGAATGAGGCACTGATCCGCTCTGCCTGCTTCCCATGAGAAATGCCTCAGACCTTTGTCTGCTTCAACCTCCTCCCGTCAGCTCTGGCATTATGATGAAAGTAATTGCCCAGGCCTCATGGGTCAGCATATAGCCATACTGCTGTTTATTTTCCTTTCTACTTTTTAATGACTAAAGTCACTTTCTTGTAAAATATTACAAAGACATTTTAAAAGAAGAGCCTGTTTATTCTATTTAACTTTCCACCCCCTTAACATATATTCATAATGATCTTTTCAACTGGATGAGACTTGATTTGGTTTAAAAACAACAATCTTGGTGACTGTATGGAAATACGGAAAATGTTTAATACAGTATTCCATTGAAAACATGATACAGGTTGGGCAGGGTGGCTCACACCTGCAATCCCAGCATTTGGGGAGGCCAAGACGGGAGAATCGGTCAGGAGTTTGAGACCAGCTTGGCTAAGACGGTGAAACCCTGTCTCTAAAAAATACAAAAATTAGATGGGCGTGTTAGCAGGTGCCTGTAAGCCCAGCTACTTGAGAGGCTGAGGCAGGAGAATTGCTTGAACCCGGGAAGCAATGGTTACAGTGAGCTGAAATCGCAACACTACACTCAAGCCTGAGTGACAGCGAAACTGCGTCTCAAAAAAAATAAAATAAAATAAATGCAGAATTGGTGCAGGCATGTGATTGCAACCACGGAATAAATAGGTATGTACATATAGTAGATAGTATGATGTGCCTTTCCCCCCAAAAAGATATCCATGTCCTAATATCCAGAACCTGTGAGGGCGTTTCTTACATGGAAAAGAGTATAATGCAGAGGTGGTTAAGTTGAGGGTCTCATGAGAGATTATCCTGGATTATCTGGGTGGGCCCAGTGTAATCACAAATGTCCTTATAAGAGTGAGGGATGAGCTCACAAAAGGATGCAGACGCAGAGTTTGAAGGGTTGCACTTTGAACATGATGGAAGGGGCCATGACCAAGGAATACAGGTGGCCTCTTGACACTGGAAAAAGCAAAGAAACAGAGGTGCCCAGAACCCTTGCTAGCACCTCCATTGTAGCTTTGTAAGACTCATTTTGGAAGTCTGACCCCAGAACTGTGATATAATAAATTTGTGTTGCTTTAAGTCATCAAGTTTGTGGTATTTCGTTACAGCAGCAATGAAAAACTAATATGGCACGTAAGACTGGAAGGGAAGATATTTTAAAATGGTAGTTGAAAGTTATAAAAAGTATGTTTTAGTTTGTGTATTTTGATTGGGTGCTTGTGAGTTTACTTTGGTTGGTTGTTTAAGACTAAGAGGTGACAGATGACTTTTAAATGTTAGAGGAGGGAAAAATGGTAGAGTTTGAAGTTCAAAATCAAGTACAAATGATACATAAGCCCAGCAAAATTGTTCTCCGTTTTGGGTTTTGATATATTGGAGTCAAATGGTTCCAGCCTTAATGAAAAAGACAGTTTCTTCTTCTTGACGTTTTATTGTTTTTAAGCCCCTCTCTGGTTTTCAGTCGAGTTTGAACTTATTCATCTTTGATTACTATTGATATCCTTGTAGTTAAGGTCTTTGCAAAAGTTTGAGTTCAAGTGTTAAGCTAAAAACATGTTTATAAACGTTCATAAATTTTATAAGATGACAGTAGCATTCTGTAACATACATGTTATGGTAGTAGCAGTTTTTCCTTCATCCCTATTTTGTTCAGCCATTTCCAAGTTATAAGACATGTTATGCATAAGGCTAACTGCCCATTTCCACCAGCAGCTGACCTGGTGAGCTTTTGAGTTCAAAGAGTCATGTCTGCATCTTAACTCCAGCACTGCAGGGCCCTGTGACCTTCCGGAGCCTCGTTTCTCATTGATGAAAAGAGCTCGTGCCTCATGAAGTCAGTGGTACGGTCTATGGAGATCATGGGCCATCAAGCTTCCTGCCCATCACCTGTGGGTGGAATTAACATTACCCAGTGAGCTCTTCCTGGGGTCACCTGGGAGGGGGCGGCCCATGGGTGGAATTAGAAAATCCCGTAGTCTTTGCATTTTTCTCCACAGGTAAAATGAGATTTTGGAAAATTTTCGTTTCTTTACATTTGTCCCAAGGCTAGTCTTACATATTTTGAGCAACAAAACGAAGATGACTGTGAAAACGTCCTTATGTAAGTGCTTTAGGGCTGTTGCTCATTTTTATGAGTCCTTGTGCTAAGTCCTGAGTACTGTGGCTCATGGCTTAGCTGGCTAAATCAGAGTCAAAATTCTCTTCTTAAGCCTCAAAATAAGCTGCTGATTATACTGCCTGTTGGGCAGGCTGATCAAATACACTTGACGTTTCGGCTGACTCCAGATACTTTTCCTTGCTCCTCCTTGTTTCTTTAACTGTCATCCCAGATCTGTGGCATGCAGTAAGGAAAACCGAGTCAGGGAGGATGGAGGACTCCTTTTGCCTCTATGAACCGCATTAGCTTTGGATTGTCCATAGAATGCACCCTTCACAGTTCCTGGAAAATGAATGACATATGGCTTCTGCCCCAAGTTCAGTTTTCTTTGGCAGCTGCATAGCATATCCTAGCTAGAATCCTTATGGTCTTGAAGTTCATCAGAGATTTTGAACAGTCATGGTGGTGATATAAGCCAAGTACATTCATTCCCATTGAGATGATCCTTTGGTTTGAGCGATGGAAGGAGGAATAAACACATGAATATATTTTACTGAAACCCAGAGACCCCTGAAACACTGAGACTCACTAATATATGCATACATGGACGTCAGAAAAATAAACCTCACCTGACCTGTCAGCACACTCTCAGTTCGTAGTGTTCTCCCAAAACAGGGAAACTGAAAAATACTTGAGCAGAAAGAAAATATCATCAAATAACACCTATTTCTTTTCAGCAATAGAGATGGCTGGACATCAAAAGCCCCACAGGAGCTTCGCAATTTGTTGCCTCTCTTCAGCCCTCAGTTTGATTCTCAGTTTCCACGAGGAAGAAAATGAATGTTTCCCAGATTTCTCTGTCCTCTGCGCTCTGCTCCAAAGAAGCGAGGGAGGTGTCGGCTCCCAAGCCTTCATATTTTTTGTTGCCATTAGAGGGATCAACGGCATGTTTCCTGAGGGAAAAGGGTGGCTCATTGACCTACTTGAAGGCATTCTCTCAGTGGAAGCTGGGCAAGAGAATCCAGGGATTTCTTTCGCAGGTGTCTGTGCAGTGCCTCTGCCATCATTCTGCCTAAAATGTGAATATTCCTTATCTGCGTTTCGGAGGTGGTCATATTGGGGCAAGTAGTAGAGATCTAGAAAAATCATCTTTGTGTGCCCTGCCTTGCTGCTGGTATGGATTAAACAGCCAGCACCCTCCTTCCCCTATGCCTCCTGACAATACTTCCAGTTCCTCCATTGATTACTTAGATTTTTGGGACACAAGAGCCCACATTGTGTCCTCCTGACAACGCTTTCAGTTGCTCTATTGATTACTTAGATTTTTGATGGCAATTAGGAGCTTTTCAGTAACATTCTTTGCTCCAGTGGGAGTCTCTGCGGGCTCCTGCTCACACAGGAAACACCTGAGCACGGGACTTCAGGAAAGTCTTCTATTAAATGGGCAGAGGCCCCACCAGGGCCCTGCATGTTCTTCTGCACAGCCAGAGACAGCTGGAAGGCAGGAGAAGCCCCATCCACGTAGAGGTCTGCAGCCCTGGAGCCGTTGTTTCTTCCACGTACTCCTCAGATCCGTGGTTCTTAGTCCCACCTGAACCATAGAATCCTCCGAGGAGCTTTCAGATGAAGCATGGCACCTGGGTAGGTTCCAGGTCCATTAAATCCACATCTCCGGGGTGGAAGCTGGTGGCATCCATGCTTTGCCAGAACTTTGCCAGTGACCCTAATATGAAATTTGGGCTGAGAGGCTCAGTTATTTTCACCTGCAGCGTAGGCAATTGCTTTGCTTTGTGGCTGTCATCGGGAGGCAGAAAAACCCCTGGGTTGTTGGCTCCCTGGAGTCATGTTTAATTTATAGCATGCCCCGTTTCAGGTGCAGCAACCTGACCATCGTTTTTACAGATCACCTCTTGGTGGCCTCCTGTCACCACTGTCTCTCTTCAGGGGTTAAATAAGCCTCTCTGTCAGCCATTCCTTTTCATACCTGCGTCATGTCATTATTGGTGGGTCTCGGTCTTCAGGGTGTCAAATGGACCTGATGAGTGCCAGGCACTGTGGATATCTGCAAGTCCCTGGGCAGCAACCAGGACCTGAAGAGCAGACTTTCTTATCAAACTTACCTTCGTGCTGTTTTCCTTCCCCAGACCGCACAGTTTGGAGCCCATGTCTCCATGGGTGTAATTTGATTTCCCCAGAGAGGAGCAGTGTGCGGCTTCTGGGCCCAGGAGCTGAGCAGCCCAGCCTCTCCCAGCCCTCTGTGGATTCGCTCCTGCATTATTCAGCGCCTTCGCTGACAGAGTACCACGGTAGTTCCACTCTGAGCAGATCAGGGTGAATTTCCAAGAGGGAAAATTGCAGATGGCTTTGCCTTCAGGGATGGATTTTCTTACCCCCAAGTGACTCACTTCCGGTTTAAAAAAACAAACAAACAAAAACACCTTAAGTTCCTTGAGTCTCTCCCAAGGAAGAGAAAATTATCTTTACTGAGAGGAAATTAGGAAGCCAATTGAGAGCTTTAAAAAAAAATCACATGATAATGAATTGATTATCTTTTTGGCGATAGTTTTTTTTACCCCCTACACTGACTTGTACTTTTTCATAAGCATTTATTCATCCTTGAATTTTATTTATTTATTTTTGAGACAGAGTCTTGCTCTGTCACCCAGGCTGGAGTACAGTGGTGCGATCTCGGCTCACAGCACCCTCTGCCTCCTGGGCTTGAGGAATTCTTGTGCCTCTACCTTCTAAGTAGTGTACCCCCATGTCCAACGAACTTTTGTATTTTTCGTAGAGGGTTCATGGGGTTCATGGCCAGGCTGGTCTTGAACTCCCAGCCTCAGATGATCTGCCCGCCTCGGCCTCCCAAAATGCTGGGATTACAGGCGTGAGCCACTGCACCCAGGCCATCCTTGAAATTTAACTGGGGCCCCATCTCCTTCCCTCTTTGCGTGGGGTAAAACCCTGCTGCAAGGACTCATGGGAACTCCTTCTCCTCACATCCCTGCTGCTGACCTGGCCTTGCCTTCAATTGCTGTGACCATGAACAAGTTGCCACTCCTGAACATTGGTGGCATACAAGGTCTTTTTTTCAGGGTGTTTTGAGGCTGGGTTGATTCCCAGCAGCTGAACTGCTGCTGTCGGTGGAATTGGTGTGCACACATAGCATTCTGGGGAGCAGAACAGTGCCTTCTTAGCACAAAACAGACCTGTTTGCTTCCCTTCTTTCAGTGAAGGGAAATCCATGGCTGGAAAATACTGGAAGGCAATTGTAACCTTAGGCAGTCAGCAACACTTCAGTCCTTTGGAAGTGGATTTTAAGGAAGAGGAGACTTCAAACGGTAGAGCTCTTTG
This sequence comes from Sapajus apella, assembly GCF_009761245.1. NCBI lineage: Eukaryota > Metazoa > Chordata > Mammalia > Primates > Cebidae > Sapajus > Sapajus apella. The sequence continues at coordinate 15,979,096 of NW_022436988.1, forward strand.
TGATGTATGTCTTAGATACTACCTTTTTGAGTCCTACGCTGCTTCTCCTCTCACCAAGTGATACTTAGAGCGATGCCTTAAAACAGCACAAAAGCCATAGGCTCTTTTTTTTTTTTAAATAAATTTTATGAATTCACTATTTTTCCCCCCATCACTTCTTCTCTTAACCAATGTAACTGTATTTGGGTTGCCTAAAAGAAGAAATGTTTCCCCTGCCCCTGGGCTCACCATTAATTCAGATGAGACAGGCCTCTGTCCTCTGAAGGCAGCAGGGCACTGGCCACATCCCCTGTTTTACTGCATCCCTTTTTTGAGCTCAGCATTAGCCTGTCCTGATCCCCCCTGGTTGGCATCAGAATAATTATTAAGGCCATGTATCTGGAAACAAATCACACTCAAGGCTGCTAGTCTGTGTGTCAGCTGTTTGGTTTATAATGAATGCCGAATTTGGCTAGGCAAATGAGAAATGTGGCAGGGTCAGCCTCTGCCTCCCTCTCCTGGTATACAGACTCATCTTGCCCTTTCGTCTTTCCCATCTAAGGCTTTGATTTGATACGTAGTGGGTTGGTCTTAAGCAGCCGGTCAAGATCCAGGGGAGACAGTCCAGACTGCCTCCCACCCTGGCCGGGCAGACCCTGTTCCTTCTGCGAGTTTCCTGCAAGGCTGCTGTTGACTCGGGGGAGCGGCTTTTGGTTGCTCGGGCTTCTTTCTGCTGCCACAGAGGAATGTGTTCCCCTGTAGAGGCTGTTGGAAAGGGCAGCGCAGACAAGCCGGCTTCTCAGGCATTTAAACAAGTTGTCTAGAGGTTGTCGGACTCTGCAGCATGTCAGCCCTTCCTTTTGTTCGTTCTCTGAGGCCACAGTGTTTATTGAGCCCACAGTGTTTATTGAGCCCTGCCTTCTGGAGAAGCGGAAGTAGAGCTTTCAACTTTTAGCCTGTGTGCTTCTGTCATTTAGAGGCAATGTGAAGATCATGACCTTTTCTGGAACTGCTACCCCCTCCCCCCAAAAATTAGAAAATGATTACTTTTGATTACATTGACCTTGACCACTTTCTTACCAAGTGGAGCTGACCACAATTTTGTATTGCAGCTGGGATTTTGTATCTGCATATTCCCCTTGGGTGGGAACTGGGTCAGTTATTATTGCTCTCATTAGCAGGGGGAATTGGGGTCTCGGACGCATGAGGGAGATTCCATTGTCTTCTGTGTATTCTGCTGGTATTTCATATCTGATGAAGGTCGCTCCCGATCCCTAATTGTCTGACTTCCTCTTGGGTTTTGTATTCTGGGTATTAGAAATCACAAGTTGATCTTTCTGAATGTTGGGGCCCAGTGTGTTTGAGTAATAAACTTTTAACATGAGGGAAATGGACAAGCGACCCTCTTAAGGACTCATGGTAATTTGACCCTCTCCTGTATTATTCCTTACTGACAGTGACATGAGGGGAATTGCCTGGGATAGACTTAGGCTGTCTAGTGTCATGTACTAATTTTATTAATCCAAATAATTCTGATTGGAGTATATTTCCATTTCAGTGGGGCTAGAGTATAAAGAATGGTTCGTGACAATTATTTACTTACACCACCACCAGCATAAGTAGTAATAGCAGTTAGGATTCACCCGGTCTGTGTTACCTACAGAGCTGCTGTTCTCAGCACTTCATGTGAATTATTCCTCAAATTATCTCCAAACTCTCTGAGGTTGTGCTGTTAACATTTTGCTTGGTAGCTAAAGAACGAGCTTAGGGAGGTTTAGTAACTCCTCACAGGCTTACCCAGCAGCAGGCAGGACCTGAACCTTCTGTGTGATTTGTGAATTCACACCTTTAATCACCCTTCACTGCCCATCTACACTGCTTCTTATGCATCTCATGTTGCCAGATGGGAAAAGTCACCGAGGATGAGGCTTCCTTAAGAACTTCTTGAGTATAAACAGGCCATCTGTTGATCTGTGTGTCCATCAGGTTAGGGGCTCTTACCTCAAGCCAACATATGACAGAAGAAGAAATGTATTGCTGTCTTGTGGGATAGCTAATAAAACATAAATACGCAGTGCGGCTTCTTTAACCTGCTCCATCTTGGACTCAAATTCCCCCACCCCTGCTGCCAAACAGGCCTCTATCTGATGGGATGAGTGTCCCCATCAACACTGAGCTGGCCCAGCTTCCTTGGGGTTGGCTCCCTCACCAGAGCAGTGGCACAAAACACAGCTCTCGAGGGGTCCTGCAGACCACCAGAGCCTGAGACCGTTTCTCAGTGGTTGGTGTCAAGTCTCTGTGGAATCTGTCCTTCCCTTCCCCTCTTAATCCTGGTGGGATCTCCTCACTACCTGGTCACTGTTTCTGTTCTCACAACAAGAAAAACAGTCCACAGGGCCTTCTAGTCCATTCCCCTCTTTTTAATGAGGGGCCCACGCAGGTGTGGGGTTGGATCATCCAGTTTCCTGATTCAGTTTCCTTTTCACTAAAATGCCTGCCTTTGAAATAAAAGTGAAAACTTACATCAAAACAGAGGTATGCCTGGAACATACAGAATGGACAGCATTTCTTTTCTTTCCCCTCCTTATTCCCCTGGTTATTAATTATTCACCTGACTTTGGATAGCTGTTGGCTTCTGTCCACTGATATTTACATACTCTTAGTTTCTGTTTCTTACCTGGTTTTGGACTAATTACTTTTTTTTTTTTTTGGCACATGCTCTGCCTTTCCAATTCTGACATTTCTTGGACATTTTTTGCAGTCTTCTCTGTATATTTCTGATCGAAGTTTCAAATGACATTGAGAAGCCCTGATAGGAAAATGATGCGCAAGAAACATGAGCTATTTGTCTATGTGACTAGAACTTTCCTGGTCTACTCTGTCCAGTTTAGACCATCTGAATGCAGTTGTCTGACTTGTGGATAGATACTCCGCTAATCTGTCATTCGGAGAAACGCTGCAGAAAACACACAAGATTAGAAAAATAAAACCCACATGGAAAGGCTTTAATGAGGTTACAACATAGATTATGCAGTCTGGGAAAAGAAGGATCACGAAAATGAAAATATCCGAAATATCAGAATAGCATACACATAGTTAACTTTGAAGTCGAAAGACCAGGGTTGAATCTTGGATTCTTCCCTTCCTGGCCATGTGGCCTTGGGCTTCTTGCTTAACCCCTCTGAGCTGCAGAAGGGAGGATGCTGTGGTTGATGCCATCTCCACCAATGGCAGCAGTAGCAGCTACAAATGATGGTGATCACTATTATTATCAGTGTTATTAGGAAGGAGACCTAACAAGACAGGTTCCAACTGCTTTTCCCTCTTGGGAATTCCAGTTTTCTGCAGTAGATCATGTGACAGATTCCTGTGGATTCCTGGGACAGATTCAGCCACCTGTCTGTCCTTCTGTCTTCCTGCACTCATCAGATTGAGCACAGTGTGGGTCCAGGCCCTGAGATGAGTGCTTGATAGATACAGGTGAATGACTGGGGCTTGCTGTCATGGAGCCGACCTGTAAAATCCTCTCCACCATATCCAATGCATACAGCTGGGCATTCTTTGCGTAGATCACCCCAGTTAATTATCAGAATCTCTGTTTCAGTAATTCACTCTCTGGGCTCCAGTTCTTCCTTGTGAATTTTACTCTCGGGGAAGCCCCCACTGTGCTCCTGAAGCTGGTTTTATTTGTAGTAATTCAGCCTGCATCCAGGAATTGAGGATTCTTGCCTGCCCAAGATCAGAAGTGGAGGGAAACCACACTATTTCAGTCCTTTTTTTTCTTTTTGAGAACAGTAATCACCAGAGCCAGGTTCACCAAAGTAGATGATTACTGGAATTTAAGGTGAGAATTATTTGGGGCCACAGATGTAAAGTGTAAGTGTGCAGATAAGAATCACTGAGAAAGTACAAAACTTTGAAAATGAACTCTAACCTTATGGTTAAGGTTGCCTTTTAGAGGACCTAAGGATGGCTTTTAGAAAGTGGTGTTACGAATCACAACAGAGTGGTTAAAAGCAAAGTGCTCTTTGTGATTTGATTGAGACTGTTGTTGGGATTCTTTAGGTTATACACGTGGGGCACCACTTAAATATTAACATTCTTGGGAAGATTGTGTACAGACCAATTTCTCTGTGATCCGAATGACACGTGGTCTTCACATCATAAGAAAAGTCATGAGACCCACAAATCTGATGGAACTTTCTTTTTTTTTTTTTAAGTAGAGACAGGGTTTCACCATGTTGGTCAGGCTGGTCTTGAACTCCTGACCTCTTGATCTGCATGCCTTGGCTTCCCAAAGTGCTGGGATTTCAGGCATAAGCACTGCGCCCGGTGGAACTTTCTTTAGTGTGTGTTTAAGACCTGTCATCTTCCCATCTCATCTTTGCAGTAGAAAAACACAAAAGTATCCACGAGCAAAATAGAAGTATTTTCTACTTCCCCATTTCTTAGGCTCCTAGACATTTTATATTGCTTTTGAGTAAGAGATTGCTTTTGTATCCAGGGGCCTCTGCACGGTGCCTCTTTAATTTTGCTTTTTTTTTTTTTTTTGAGGTGGAGTCTTGCTTTGTCCCCCAGCCTGGAGTGCATTGGCATAATCTTGGCTCACTGCAACCTCTGCCTCCTGGGTTCAAGCGATTCTCATGCCTAAACCTTCCAAGTGGCTGGGATTACAGGTGCGCGCCACCCTGCCCAGCTAATTTTTTGTATTTTTAGTAGAGACAGGGTTTTACCATGTTGCCTAAGCTGGTCTCCTGAGCTCAGGCAATCTGCCTGCCTCTGCCTCCCAAAGTGCTAGTAGAATTACAGGGATGAGCCACCATGCCTGGCCCCCCCCCCTTTTTTTTTTTTTGGGACGGAGTTTCGCTCTTGTTACCCAGGCTGGAGTGCAATGGCGCGATCTCGGCTCACCGCAACCTCCGCCTCCTGGGTTCAGGCAATTCTCCTGCTTCAGCCTCCTGAGTAGCTGGGATTACAGGCACACGCCACCATCCCCAGCTAATTTTTTGTATTTTTAGTAGAGACGGGGTTTCACCGTGTTGACCAGGATGGTCTCGATCTCTTGACCTCGTGATCCACCCACCTCGGCCTCCCAAAGTGCTGGGATTACAGGCTTGAGCCACCGCGCCCGGCTTCTTTTTCTTGATGTTACCGAAGAGTTCATTTTGGAAGTAGTGAGGTCCCAGAGCTGACCCCTTCTGGAGATGTGTGACAGGTTTTTAAACTCCAGCTCTGTCACTTAAAGCTGTGTGTCTTTCAGAGTTACTTAACCTCTCTGAACCTTAGTTTTCTTTTCTGCAAAATGGAATACTACCATGGGGTAGCCTTGTGAGGATTAAGTAACGAGTAGACCTAAAGCATCTGGTGGCGGGTCCAGCAGTCAGTCAGTGGGAGCCATTTTTATGTTTCAGCCTCACCCCTTGTTGGCAATACTGTTCTGGTCCAGTTATGGGCATGAGTGGCATTTGGGACTTGAGGATAACCTTCGCAGATTGGAATGAGTACCATAGCAAAACAGAATTCTGCATTTAGCCTGAAAGCATTCCAGTTAGCAAGTTACCTGGTGGTGTAATGTGCCCAGAAGACCTGGGAGGGCCATCCCAGGGAGAACAGTATAGCCGTTTCTGCTGACCACACGCATCTCCTGGGCCCTGGTTATCTGAGGCCCTCATCGCAGGCATGAGCATATTAACAGTTACGCTGCCCGAGTTTTATCAGCAGTCTGTGCTTCTCCTTTTGTCTTCTGAACTGTGATGAAAAGAACAGTCCACTTCCTTCTCATCTCAGCACTTACCAAAGCTCATCTGTTCACAGGCAGATGTACTAAAAACATTTTTTACTGGAGACTGAGTTTCCTGTGTAGACATCGTTGTATTTCTGTGTGGTGTCCTCAGATTTTCACTCTTGTTTTTCCCCCACTGCCTTTTTTTAAACTCCTTTGCACTCTTAAATGTCAGGCTGAGTCGTGTATGTGTGTAAATAAGTGCTTTAGGTGGAGAATGTCTCTCTGATACGATGAGCTGTCAAATAGCACAGCGAGAAAGAATACATTATTAATTTGTGAGTTTTTCTGATGTTTCCCCTTTGCAAGGCTAATTATTTTAGTAAGCTCGTTTAATTTCAGCTTTCAATCTTAATAAGAATGGCTAACTTTTGGATGAGAGTTTTACATCAGAAAAGCTCGTCGTGCCCAGAGAGATGCTTCTTTAATTCAGTTTTGAAGGGACGAGTTTCATTGTACTGGTTTAAACAGCTCACTTGGACGGACCAAATGAATGTAACGTGCAGTCCTAGGTGGCACCAATCACAGAAGAGTGAAAAGCATAAAACAGTTTTAGAAAAGGTCACCGCACTTAGAAATAGAAATCCACTGTTGCTCACACAACCCGAGGGATTCGAAAATAATTTTGAAAATCAATTTAAACATGTAGGCCACCCGTCTTGTAAGAGATGCAGTTGATGCCTTTCCTGCAGAAGGGATGTTAGGAAGCTGTTGCTTGTGTTGCCAGGGAGGTGATGTTTTCCCCATCGGGAACCCTAGGCCAGCAAACTTCGGGAAATGTCTGTGGCAGCTTGAATGCTGCTATTTAAGAGCTGATGAAGAGGCAGCTTGGAGAAAACCTCAAAAATAAATACTCTGATTCATCATTGTTGTTCAGGCTTTCCAGCCGTCAGAGCCAGCCCAGGGTTCTGAGACAAAGGGTAACATTCAGCACAGAGCCCAGCCCAGAGTCAGGAGCCCTGACTGTCTCTAGGAGAGGGGGCGGAGAGGGAGGCAACTGCCTGCAAACCCTGGAGTAGGGCTTGGCGCTGGGGGACAGCGTGTGCTGGTTTTGCTCCTTGGGGGGTGAGGAGAGGATGAATAATCCAAAGAGGGACGTCTCCCAAGAGCAGGGACTGTCTCATAAATAGCCCAGAGCAGTCAGTTGGGTGGCGGGCTGCCATGCGGGGGCTGCAGTTAGAAGCAGCACTCTGGCCAGGTGTGGTGGCTCACGCTTATAATCCCAGCACTTTGGGAGGCTGAGGCGGGTGGATCACGAGGTCAGGAGTTCAATACCAGCCTGACCAACGTAGTGAAACCCCGTCTCTACTAAAAAAAAAAATACAAAAATTAGCCAGGCATGATGGCACATGCCTGTGATCCCAGCTATTCAGGAGTCTGAGGCAGGAGAATTGCTTGAACCCGGGAGGTGGAGGTTGCAGTGAGCCGGGATCGCGCCATTGCACTCCAATCTGGTTTGAAAGAGTGAGACTTCGTCTAAAAAAAAAAAAAAAAAAAAAATTGGCAGCACTTGAAGTGGAATGGGGTCTCCCAGCAGGGCCCTGCTGCACTTTGTGGGTACTATGTGGTCTACTGGAAGGCCAACTGGGCCTGAAGGCAGAACACTGGGATTTTGCAGAGGGTTCCTAGGCAGAGGCGGAACTCGGGCTGTAGGCTCTGTGAGATCTTGTGTGAAACCCCTGGTTCTGTGTCTGTCACTTGTTTTGAGTCCCTCACTTCCCTATCTATTGAAAGATTGAATGTGGTGGCTTACAACAGAGGCAGTCAAGGGTAGTTATTACGATCGTGGTTTGACCTCGAGATCTGGCACTTCCTGGACGTCTTCCCTTGTGTGTTTCTCTGTGTACTCCCTGAGCCTTCCGTTTCTCAGCTGAGAAAATGGCGGCACCTATGCTCTCCCATACTGTGGAAAATGACCAAATAAGACAAGTATGTACAAGTATTTGGTGGAAACCCCGCAGAGGTAAGAAGTGGCTGTTACTAGCTGTTTCCACTGGTGTTCTCAGGCCATCTCAGGGCTGTGTAGGGAACATTCCAGCTGCAGGGGAGGGCAAAATTTAGACTTTCAAATGAATCCATCTTATTCTTTGTAAGAACGAGCTCTAGTAGGAAAGTTTGAACAATGATGTGAACATGAGAATTTTTTTTTTTAAACTAGATTTTAATATGTTGTGTGCAGTCTCTCTATTGCAGAGATTGACCAAGAGTTAGCTGCAGATTATAGTTCAGTAAGAAGGTCTTGCGGTGCATGTTCCCGTAGCCCCCACCTCAAACTCCTGCCTCTGGTGTGCTTGAAAGAAATGAGGAGACCTTTGCCGAGTCAAGAGAAAATGCAAGATTTTGGAGGCTTAGTCCCTTTATTGCTCATTTTTCCCCTGTTGCTTATATTGATTTCTGCAACAAAGAGCAGTTGGCTGGGATTCAGAGCTAGTTTACTCTGCCAGTCTTGAATGTGGAAGAAAAAAATAATTCCCATTTTCCGCATAGAGGCTGATCCAGGGGCAGCAGATGCAGGCTGCTGTTCTGTAGGTAGGAATTGCATGCACAAAGCGGGGCTGATGTCCCATCCACGCCTCATGGCACTTTGGAAGTGCATCTGACACCGCGTGCCTGCCATACACAAGGAAACCACAAAGACTTTTTGAGGCAACAGCTTATGCCAAAAATTAGTAAAATGACATGGCTTCATATAATTTGACATATCTGTATTTTGGAGGTTTCAGATCATGTGCCCATTAATAATGTACAGCTGCATTGTTTAAAGCTCTGTTGAGTCTCCTAAGATTTTTCTGTCCATGCAGGCCTCTCGGTATTCACTTAAATGTCAAGGCCCTAAGCTTGTATGAGCCCCTAAAATGTTTTTGAGTCCCACAGTCAATTATTGGCTGACCACATTTGCTCTAGGTAAGGCTGATAACAAGCCACCACATGGGATCTCACAGTGAGAGTTTAGTATCAAGCATTTACAGAGGCCTTAAGCTCATGTTGCAATTATTAAGGTTCTATATAAAGCCACAGGGGAAAAGTCATTTCATGCTTTAAAAATTGCGAGTTAATATTTAAGGAGTTTATATGGAAGCATTTTCCCCTTAACTTTAAAATTATTACAGAGAGGCCCTAAGAAACTGTTCTGCATTAGATGGTGTTTAAAATATGATCTTTTTCTTTCTTTATTCTTAGGATTTTCATGATGTGGTTTGCAGTTAATTTGCATATACACAGTCTTCATGCTAGTGTCTGTGGACATAGAGTGGTGCTACTTGGCCTTAAGAGCTTCCTGTGTGTGATTGGGAGACAGGCAGTTCGTGAGCCATGTGTGCTACAAGAAAACCCAGAGCACAGAAATCGGACATGAGAGTACCAGGTGCTGAGTGCCATGGGGGTGAGAGCAGGGAGGGATTATTTCTGCCCCAAGAAGGCTTCTTGGGAAATAGAGCAGTTATGATGGACCTGGAAAGATGTTCCAATAAGACTTGGGAGAGAAGACGCGATAGTCCCCATTGGGGAGGGCAGAGCACCTTGAGTAGAGGCATGGTGTCAGGAAGTGTGAGAATTCCTCAGAGAGCGTCAGTCAGGAGAGATTCTTTGCAAACGCCTGCGGAAGACGTGAAGGCTGGAAAGTCAAGTGGGAGCCATTGGGGAGACTCAACAAATGCATATTGTGTTGTGTGTGTTTCATTTGGAAAATTATGCTGTTAAATGATCAAGTACAGATTAATGCTTTTTTTGTTTGTTTTACTGGATTCAAACTATATTTGACAAGTCATTTCATCCTAGTGTATGCATGTGATTTTCTTGAAATGAGGGTAACATTTTAAAGATAGGATTTGATGAGTCAAGGAGATATTTTTCAAGTAAATTACTGTAAAATATCTTGGAGTTACAGTTAAAAGAGTCAATTATTGTTTCATCTATAGGCATCCAATTAAAGTTGAATTATGCTGTTATTTTCACTCAATTTCCAAAGCTATGCACTTCCATAATTTCTACCCTTGTTTATATAGCCAGTATAATGTTTAATGCAATGTGCCTGATTTAGCACTTTGCGTTATATATTTTGCCTGATAATCAGCTTGTCTCTTCCATATGATGACAGACTTCTGCACAGTGAATGGAGCTTAGTGTATTTATATAAAATAGAAGTCTGGGAGAGTTTCCATACAGTTCAAGTATATTAATCGAATGTTCACAAGAATGCAGTGTTTCTTGGTTTCTTGGCATTCTTTGAATACCATTTGGCTCTCCTGTCTTCCTTCTCACCAAAACCCCAGTCATTTGAGAAACTTATATAATGAGAAACTGTAAGATACTAAAATACAAGTTACTCTGAGGTCTGGCTTTTGACTAACGAAATGAAATCAGTGAGTTCCAGCTTGTCTACTGGTCTGTTGCTTGAAACACTGGCATTCTTTGGAACATTCAATTAATATATTTGAACTGTAAGGGAACCCTCCCAGACTTATATTTTATATAAATATGCTAAGCTCCATTGACTGTGCATAAATCTTTCAGCAAACGGGAGAAACAAGCTGATTATTATCAGGCAAATTTTACAATGCAGAAATATGAGGCAATATAGTGCTGTGCTGAAGACAGCGTGTAACAGTGTTAGACACTTAGCAATCATAAGAGGCCCCATGAAGTCCATGTACCCTACACCATAGAAAAGGCCACACACAAAATTTCTGAAACAAGCCTGGTTTGCCAGCTTTCTGGCATCAAAGGTCAGAAGCAGAAGATGGGAAGGCCGTACAACAGTAGACTCAGTGAGAGCAGGACTGAACTTCAGCAGGCCCTGTTACTGTACAGAAACAAGATTGCTAGGCTGGGCGCTATGGCTCTCGCCTGTAACCCCAGCACTTTGGGAGGCTGAGGCAGGTAGATCACTTGAGGTCATGAGTTCAAGACCAGCCTGGCAGACATGGAGAAACCCTGACTCTACAAAAAAAATATACACACAAAAATTAGCCAGGTGTGGTGGTGTGTGCCTGTAGTCCCAGCTACTGGGTGTATTGGGGGAGCTGAAGCAGGAGAATTGCTGGAACCCAGGAGGTGGAGACTGCAGTGAGCCAAGATCAGGCCACTGCACTCCAGCCTGGGTGACACTCGATCTCAACAACAGCAACAACAAAAGATATCTCAAGGCCACTTAGTTGAGGAACAAGACCTCTATGTAGTTCACGAACCCATTGCTGTGATCCAAAACAGTATAAACGCTGGTATTCTAGGTCATCACTGTGATCATTGAGAAAATGGTAAAGTGTATTGACGTACTCTGTTTAAGAAAACAAGGGACTTAAAATGCATGTTAGAAATATTTGTACACATGCTGGTTTAAAAAAGAAAAGACTAAAAAGAAGCCTTAATACATGCAAAGAAAATACTCAGTTTTCCAGAAGATGAGGATATTCCCTTACAATGAGAGTTATATGAAACCTTGTTACAGTACTTTTAGTCTTCTTTACTCAAAGAATTACCAAATTTTTCTTTCTTTTTTTTTCTTTTTTTTTTTGAGATTGAATCTTGCTTTGTCACCCAGGCTGGAGTATTGTGGCATGATCTCAGCTCACTGCAGCCTCCACCTCCCAGGTTCAATCCATTCTCCTGTCTCAACCTCCCAAGTAGCTGAGAATATAGGCGTGCACCATGTCCAGCTAATTTTTGTACTTTTAGTAAAGACGAGGTTTCATCATGTTGGCCAGGCTGATCTCGAATTCCTAAGCTCACGCAATTCACCCACCTCAGCCTCCCAAAGTGCTGGGATTACAGGTGTAAGCCACTGCACCCAGCCACCAATATCATGTTTTAAAAGTAAATTATTACCACTTCCCTAAGTGGCTAATTACCATTATTTTCTGTATTTTACAGATGACAAAATGGTAAGTAACTTGCCCAAGGTTACATTATTTAAGTCAATCAAATGTTTATTGATTGCCAGACTTTTTCTCTAGGCTTCAGCAAATGTTGGGAGGTATTTCTCTGAGCTTTCAAAAATGTTATTTCTACTTGTCAGTGCTGCAGGAGTTTAAAACAGAGAATTTATCTACACGCTGTGTGACTTTACATTTAAAAATGTTTGTTTCCTTGTAGTAAGAGTGTTATTTTTTATCGTCCATTCCGGAGTGTGAGCTACCAGTATTTTTGTCTAGGGCTAGATTACTAGATCTACAATATCGGGAGAATTAATGAGAGAAAAAGGCTTAACCATCTGAGGCTCTGTCAATGTCAGTATTTGTGGCGGGCTGTGTTTACTTCCTTCAAGGAAAAATGTCAAGCAAAACTTTACCACCACAAATACAAAAGAGAAAAACATTTTAAAAATCTGATCATTATAGAAATTGTAGTTAGTGCAGAATGTGTCCTGCAGAATCCAAATGTTTAATGAATGTTGGTGAAAAATATGAGGTGTGTGATGTGATTGGAAAGTAATTTACCATATTCATTTTTACTTAAGGAAAAAAAGTAGATTTTGGTATGAGAATAAATCTTACTGAGACTTGTTAATTTTGCTCTGAAATTTACTGTCTGACATTAATCTGGCCAGTCTAGCTTTCTTTTAGATCACTCTTAACATGATATTTCATTTTTTTATCCTTTTACTTTTCATATATTCATGTCTTTAAGTCTAAAACAAGTTTCATGTAGACAGTATTAGTATGTAGTCTGATTCTTTTTTATCTACTGTGACACTTTGCCATTTAATTGCAGTCTTTATACCATTTATATGTAATGGAATTATTATTAATTTACATGGGATTATAATGTATATTTAATGTCCACTATCATCTTTCTGTTTGCATTCAGTTCTTCCTCTTCTTCCCTTTTTCCTTCTGTTGGGATAATGGAGTATTTTTAATTACTTCATTTTATCATTATGTTTGGCTGTATTGGTTTCTAATATGATTAGCTGTATTAGTTTCTAATATTGTACTAATGCTGTACTCTTTTTTCTTAGACCTGTACGTAGATCCCAAGTCATTTGTTAATCTGCCATAACAGATTAACATAGAGTGTCTTAAAAAAACAGAAATTATTCATACACAATTCTGAAGGCTAGAAGTCCAAAATTAAGGCCTTGGCAGGGTCATGCTTCCTTTGAAGGCTCTAGGCAAGAGGATTTCCTTGCGTTTTCCTGCCTTGTGTTAGTTGCTGGTAATCTTCGATGTTCATTGGCTTGTAGCTGTATCCTTCCCATTTCTGCCTCTGTCTTCAATGGCCATCTTCCCTCTGTGTGTGCCATTTCCAGATCTTTCTTTGCTTACAGAAATAACAGTCATTGGTTTTAGGAGCTACCCTAATCGAATATTGGCCTCATCTTACTTGATTACATTTGCAAATACCTTATTTCCAAATAATGTCACATTCACATAGACCTGGAGTTAGGACTTTCAGAAATTGTTTTGGGAACACAATACAACCCACAGTGTTAGTTTTACCTCTTCGTTTTCTTTCTTTCTTTCTTTTTTTTTAATTAGTGGTTGCTCTAGGGCTTGTAATATAAATCTTTAATCAATCAGTCTACTTTCCAACAATATTATACCACATCACGTATGGTGTAATAAACTTACAATAGTTTATTTGCATTGTCCCTTATTTTGCCTAGCATCAAATACTTGGCAAAATACGGCTTTAAGCCCTGGTAGCATCCCCCGTATCTGTCCCCACCTCTATATTCCTGCTTCTACTGACTAAGGTGAGCTCCTTGCTATGTCTTGCCTTTTGTCTTCAGTAGTCTGGAGTTTCACCAGTTTAGCTTTGCGATCTTGCCCTTACCTACCTGTCTACCATCATTTCTCACTTAGATGTCGTGTTTATATCTCCAAATACACTTGTTTATGTTACATCTCTCTACTTTGGCTCACACTGAAACTTGAACACCCTTCCCTCCACTTTACTTATCTTTCAGGCAATTATTTCCCATCAAAATGAAGACAAGCCTTGCCTTCTTTGAATCACTCAGTGAAGTCAGCTGTGGTCGCCCCCCTGCCCTTTTGTGGATGACACACATACCAATCTCAGTCCCAATCCCAGCTCCTGTTACTTTTAACTGGGTAATTTGTCGATCTTCTTCCTCCTAAGGGGATAGGAATCTTGTGAGAGTCATCTCCTGGCATCTAGGAGGTCACCAGACTAATAATCATTGTTCAATGAATGTACACTGAATCAAGTTATCAGTGAATCAGTAAGCTGAGTGCTGGTTTCACCAGTCCTTACTATTTCCTGAGAATTGTTTATAAATGTGTGCATTTTCACTTAGTAGGTATTATGATTAATCCTACCCACCCTGGGTAAATTTCTTGACTATTCATTATTAACTTCATCGAAAGTTACTTGAGGATCAAGAGTCATTTTGACGGCTTCAAATATTGACAGAAGGATGTGGACACATTTTCCAGATGCCTTAAAAAAATAGGATGATTTCCTCATTGAAGTACAAAATAATGAACCCTTAATACCATCAGTTCAACTCAAATATTTACTTGGGTGAATAATTATTTGCAGGCAAAGAAACCATCTAATGGCATTTTATTCTGATACATTGATGCATCTACCATCAGAAAACTATGCAAACATCTGTTAGATAATTTTGACTAGCAACATTGGAAGACATTCATGACATGTCCTGGCTGCTCAGAGGTTTGCAAAACATGCTGCTGTACTCTTTTTTCTTAGGCCTGTACGTAGATCCCATGTCATTTTTTAAATGTGGAAATGTTTAAAGCGTTTTCGTTTTTTTCTGATTGGAGAAGCCAAGCCAATTGTAGCAGTAATAGTGGGGCTACAGCCTGAGGAAGCTTTTTGCTGATTCTTGTTCAGGGAGGCTTCCTTGAAGTCGACAGTGGAAGAACATTATAAAGCAAAAACTACAGCTACTTACACTTCTCCTTAGCTGTGAAAATAAAGACCAAAAAATTTATTGAGATGGTGGCGAATGCCACCAAACCTCACAGGGCCGAGTCAGCTGGTGCCTGTTAGGGCACCCTTCCTTGACTCTTCCTTCCTCTTGGCAGGAGAGCGGCAGAGAGTCATCTCCTGCCATGTCCCTCCCGCCAGAAAATGATTTATAATGCTGGAGGGATCTACCGTGAGCAAAGTTCAACACACACGCCTACGGGACAAGTCCTCTAACAAATGAGGACTTAGCAAGTTGCCTACCAGGCACCAAGCTGTGTAAACCACACAGGTACGTTCTCACTTAATCTTTACAGAAACCCATTAAGATAGGTGATGTGGTGACCCTGTCCCGGACTATCTGCATGGGCCCTAAATGCCATCCCAAGGTCTTTCTAAAAGGCGAGACTGAGATTGGAGCGATGCTGAGGAGGCAAGAGCTAGATTCCCCCTTAGCGCCGACAGGAAAATACGTTTTGGTAATTTTTTTTGGAAGCAGGGTCTCTCTCTGTTGCCCAGGCTGGAGTGCATGGTGCAATCACAGCTCACTGCAGACTCTGCCTCCTGGGCTCAAGCAGTCCTCCTGCCTTGGCCTTCTGAGTAGCTGGCACTGCAGGTGCACCACCACACCCAGCTAATTTTTGTATTTTTTGGTAGAGACGGGGTTTCGCCATGTTGCCAGGCTGGTCGCAAACCCCTGGGCTCCAGCGACCTGCCTGCCTTGCCCTCCCAGAGTGCTGGGATTACAGGCATGAGCCACCATGCCAAGCCACTTTCTGTAATTTTAAGCTACCAAGTTCATGGCAATTTTTTTTTTTTTTTTTTTACAATAGCTACAGGAAATCCATGCAGGTGCCATTATTACCTCGTTTTATGGATGTGGAAACTGAGGCTTTAGAGAGATAGATTAAGGTGCTCAAGGTTGTAAATTTGGGGTGTGGCTGGAGCTGGGATGCACGCCCAGTCCAGAGCCTGGGCTCTCAACTTCTTCCCAGTGAGGAAATGCTAATTTGCTTCTATGGCTGATAACAGGGTGGAAGGGAACCAGCCGGGGTCTGGTGTGGGTCAGCAGGTTGCTCCCTTCTGCCATGTAATGATAAAAATCACTTGTGGCCTAGGCCCCTCTAAAGAGATTAAAGTCTTAGAGGACGTTGGTACTGCTCCAGGCCACAGGGCGGGAATGACAATGCGTTTCCTGTGTTGTAGCCACCTGCTTTTAACCAGCACTTTAAAGGGAGCAGAAACCACAGATACCACACAAATTGATATTGCAGTTATGTGAATTCCTTTCGGACCTCCTTTGGTGGTGGTTCTAACCCAAATTATTTAAAGTATTTGGTAGGAACACAAGTCACTTGCTGATGAGAGAGAGAAGTAAGAAAGACACCAATTTCCCATTCTGGAAATTTTATTTCTTAAAGCAAGAAAGAAATCCTTAATTGCCTCCTATGTTGCTGTTTTCATTCGCCCCTTTTTAACGGTCAGTGGGATGTGTTTCTTAATTGTGATGGCACAGACAGAATTCATCCTGGGCCCAAGCAAAAAGTGAAGGGGATTAAGAAATCTAAAAGGAATGAAGTTTATGGAAACATGAGCCACCACTCCTCACACACCACTACCTCCTTCTCCAGTTAAGAAATTCCTCTGAAATTCCCTGCATGTTTCTCTCTAGACTCTTAAGACCCCTGGGTACTTGCATCTTGATTTGGAACAACTTGAGAGAATCCCTGGTCTGTTGTATTTCATCTGTTTCCCAGTGTGTCACAAATCAGCAGACATGCTTTTCTGACATGTGCAGAGTTTTACTCTCTTTTCTTGGCTAAAGAGCCGCAGCCATGATGGAAAATGAGATCCGAGGACTAAAACCAGTTAGATGTTCGTCTGGTTCTGAACTAGCATTCTCTCACAGAGGCTTCCCTTTGAGATGTTCCTGGGTGTAGGTCCTTGGGGAGAACATGCTGAGTTTCTGCACAAACTGTCCAGTGTCTTGACAATTGAAAGTTCCATGGCAGGTTAAAGAAGGATCTGGGGCCGGGTGCAGTGGCCCACATCTATAATCCTAACACTTTGAGAGGCCAAGGTAGGTGGATCACCTGAGGTCAGGAGTTCAAGACCAGCCTGGCCAACATGGTGAAACCCTGTTTCTGCTAAAAATAAAAAAAATTAGCCAGGTGTAGTGGTCTGTGCCTATAGTCCCACTTACTTGGGAGGCTGAGGCAGGAGAATGGCTTGAACCCGGGAGGCAGAGATTGCAGTGAGCCGAGATCGTGTCGCTGCACTCCAGCTTGGGCAACAGCTAGACTCTGTCTCAAAAACAAGAAAGAAAGAAAGAGAGGAAGGGAGGGAGGCAAGGAAGAGAAGGAAGGAAGAAAAGGAAGAAAGAGAAAGGGAGAAAAAAGAAAGACAGACAGAAAGGAGGGAGGGAAGAAGAGCTCTGGGAATAGAAATGGGAAAGATTTCTCCAGTGTGGGCAAAGCAGCACAGCCCTGATTAAAGTTGCCTCCTAGCATTAGAGGCCTGTTCGTTCACTGCCTCCTCCATGGTTCAGTGCGGATAGAGAGGGAAATGACATATTCGTCTTTCTTGTAGGGAGCTTGCAATGCTCTATTCTGTTGAGCACGTAAGGGTGGGGAGCTGTGTGTGTTTTATGAAAATGTCTTTTGTTACCAAGCATGGCTCTTATTAAATGACTTCTTTTCTTTTAGAGCCTGTATAACTTATGAGTTACATGGGTGGTTATATCAATTTTGTTTTGGTGTATAGTAAATTACCCCAAAGCACAGTGGCTTAAAACAGTTGATGTTTATTTTACAGCATCTTTTTTTATTGTGTGTTCCCTGAGCTCTCCTACTGACGGTTTGGAATATTTTCACAAAATCTTTAGCATTCCTCTCTCCAAGAGGTAAAGAGCTTAATTCTTATCCTCTTAAGTGTGGACTAGATTTAGCGATTTGCTTCTAATGGGTAGAATATAGTAGCAGTGACAGTGTGTGACTTCTGAGAACAGCTCTAAAAGGCATCATAGCTTCCTCACTGCTCTTTTTCTTGGATCACCGGCTCTGGGGAAGCCCAGAAGCCATGCCATGAGGACACTCAAGCAGCCTTTGAAGGAGCTGCTGGTGAGGAACTGAGTCTCCCTGCCGACATCCACATGAGCAAAGCATCTTGGAAGTGGATCCTTTCATTTTTCAGGTACTGTGCCAGGGCTTGTGAGGAGAACCAAGAAGCATAAGACATGGTCTCTCTTCAGTGTTTAAGGAGTAGAGGAAAGTTGGTGCTATCTCATTGTTCAGAAGATGAAGCGTGTGGCCGGGATGATCTTTCAGGAGTCTCCTTGAAAGTACAGTGTTGAGCCTAGGCCCTTGGGATAGAATTCAGACAGGCTAATGGGCAGCTAGAGTGGTTCAGAAGTGCAGGCATGAGGTTATTAAGGTGATGGCAGTGAGAAGTCCAGGATCTGTGCATAGAGAGCTGGGCACCAGATGTTGGCATGAAGAGGAGAGAGAAGATACCTGTGTTCAGAAGTGAGCCTGCCAGGGCAGAGTTAAGACTTTTCTCTGGCCAGGTACAATGGCTCACGCCTGTCATCCCAACACTTTGGGAGGCCAAGTCAGGAGAATTGCTCCAGACCAGCTTGGGCAACATTGCATGACCCCATCTCTATTTAAAAAAAAAGATGATGTTAGAAAACATCTACTAAAAGATGCATTTAAAAAAGCAGTAAAAAAAATAAAGAGAAAAAAAGTCATTTCTCAAAAGACAGCCTTGGACTTGTTCAAATTCAGATCAAGTGTGAACTTACTCCAGTGGAGCCATGGAGCCCAGGTTGTGTGTCAGACAGCTTGCAGAAGACTTCCTTGGCCCAGAGATTTTTGGAGCCTCCATTACCAATCATGCTGTGACACATTTCTTGTTCCCACTGGGGCCTGTGTTTCAAACTTCGGGCTGGAAGAGAACATTCCCGTGACGCTACTCACGTCATTTCTGTTACCTAGAACTCTTCTCTCCAGTATCGCTGTGCCCTTCTCTATCTTTTGAAATCCTACTCACTCTCCAAAGGTGAGATGACCTGTTATTTTAAAGGACTTTATTTGGTGGTGATGGGGTGCACTAACAAAGCCAGTCTATGGATGTGGAGGGAGATTGGTTGTGACACCCACTGCCCCATTAGCAGCCGGCTCTCTTCCCAAGCTGTATGTTGTGCTGAAGAGGAGGCCCCTCCTTGCCCCAGGAATGGAGCGGCCAGTTGATCTGTTGCCCCTGAACCCTTAGAGTACTATGTTGATACCATCCCATAGTACTTGTGATTCCAGGTTGTCACCTTAAGTAGGTTGTAAATTCTTTGAAGGCAGGGATCATATCTTTCTGTGCAGTCAACACAATATTTAAAATACGATGCTTGCTTAGGAAGGGCTGTTTTTCTTTCTGGACTGGTGAGTGTGGCAGATGGAGGGAGTGCCATGCAATCAGACTTCTTGGCCATGACACACGCTTGGCTTCTTTTATGGAAGTTGCCACCTGCAGATCCCTCACCACCAGGCACATGCTTTTCTACCATATTGCAGAATCTTTACGGAGGTTGCTTGTTCTTCCTTAACTAACTTTGTGTCACACGCTTCACTTAGGCACCTTTGAACAGAGAAGCAAGATTGCTGCTTCCTCAGCAGCGGAATAAATGCTCTTTACAACTGTCTCCCCTTGGAAGTATATCTTATAGAAATCCTAGTTTCTAACTTCATCCAAGAAATTTCCAGGCACTTGTAGCCTAGACTGTCCTTTCAGAACTGCTTACACTGCTGGAAAACGACTCCATCGAGATTCTCATATGAGTGACAGGGACAAGAAGTCTTTGGATTGTGGATTAAAAAAAATTTTTTTTTAATTACCGACACTTCTATTATGAACTACCACAGTTGACAAACAGTAGTTTCCATAGCAATTTTAGACTGCCCTTAGGTGAGGGCTTTCCCTTCCAGATGCTATTTGAGATTAATCCCAAATTAATCTCAAATAGCATCTGTGTGGAATCCCAGGAGTCATAAAGTTATTTTATGTGTCAAACCTTGGCAAGGAATGCTACTAATTTTTTTTTTGTTCTTAGCGTTAAATATAGAGCCTTATATATTTTCAAATTTTCCTCTACTACCTTTTTTTTTTTTTTTTTTAAAGAAAGATGTTCTGTGAAAAAGAAGCCATTCATCCATTCAGCTGAGCTCTGGCTGGGTGAGCCAGCAGCCATCGGGCCTCCTCGCTGGGACTGGGGCTCTTTTTGACTGAGCTGTACCTTTGGGCATTGAGTTTCTATTTACTACCTGGATACTTTCCATTTTGAACACATTTGGGCCTTTCACTGAAAGGCACTTGAAAAATTCAAGGTTTTAGCGTTACCACCGAAAACGTTTACTAAAATATCATTTGTACCTGGAGCCATTTAAAACAAATGAGTTAACCTCCTGTGCTCTGAGAATAATCTTTTCTTTCTTTCTTCTTGTGGGTTTTTTTTTTTTTTTTGGTCAATACAATAGTCTGTGAGCATTAGGTGACCACAGCCATGTGATTCCATTTTAGTACATAATAGTTATTTAAAAAGTCGATTCCTAGAGCTAAAGAAATGGAAATATTTAACCAAAAGAAGAGAAAGTTTGAAGATCTCAAAACTTTCATGAGACATTTGAAAGGCGGTTGAATGTGGAGAGGGTATGCTGTCTGCTATGGTTTGGTTCTGTTTCCCCACCCAAATCTCACCTTGAATAAGAGCAGGACCAGGTGGAGATAACCGAATCATAAGGGATGTGTGGTGTTTTTTTTTTCCCATGCTGTTCTTGTGATAGTGAGTTCTCAGAGATCTGATGGTTCTATAATGGGCTTCCCCTTTTGCTCAGCTCTTATTCTTCTCTCTCCTGTTGCTTTGTGAAGAACATGTTTGCTTCCCCTTCCACCATGATTGTAGGTTTTCTGAGGCCTCCCCAGGCCTGGGGAACTGTGAATCAATTAAATCTTTTTCGTTTATAAATTAGGCAGTCTCAGGTATGTCCTTATAACAGCATGAAAATGGACTAATACACTACCTGATACTCCCCAGGGAAGAACCCCACAGTATCAGGATAGGGGATAAGGAAACCAGTTTGGGTCAATGGAGGAACAAATTTGCCAGCAGTCTGGAGCTGTCGATAGTTGGATTAGATGGTTTCATGAAGTTGGGAGCCTCTGGATTCAGAGACCAAGTGACCGCCTTCCCCTTGCGCTGAGGGAGGGAATTTCTTCCATGGGTTGGAAATGGAATGATAGGGAGGATCCGGAAGGGCCATCTAACCTGATAATTTATGTGATTTTCTCATTTAAGGGAGAGAATATTATCTACAGTGTTTCTGATTTTTTTAAGGGCCTTGGGGAAGGACATAATGAATTATTCAGAGACTTCTCTCTGTGAAGCAAGTTGCACAGAGACAGACAACTTGATACAAATTACGATTCTAAAATTGTTAGTAATATATTTTATTCATGCACTCTACTTACAGTAGATTTCCTGCTTGACATTTCTTAGACATATCACTCATGATCCCACAGTTACTCTTTGAATGGGTGTGAAACCTGTGTAAAAAAAAAAAAAATGATGTACACAGTCTAATGGATTATGCAAGTCTTAAAATGTCTCGAGAAAAAGGATTACTCATTAGGATTCTCAAATGAATATATTCAATATAATCGGTGGTGCAACTGCTCTCTCATGTAGCAGGTACCAAAATCTGGTTTGTGTTTTATATCGGGGGGTTGATACTTTTCTGAAGAATTTTAACAAAGGCAAATAAATACCTCTTCTGGGGTGCTTTACGGTGGAGCTCACAAAGGATTTCTTCAGCAGTACTATCAGTACTGCTTTTCTCTCCATACTTTCAAAATCTAGAATCTTTTGCCAGTACTTTTTTCCCTGTTTTCTTCTGAGTGGTAAAATCCATCTGGACCGTTTTTCTACAGGCCTGTGAGGGGGTGTTAGCCAGAGAGCAGTGTTTTGAATTCATACACAGAATAGGTACTTCTGGTTAGAAGTTCCCATCCCAGTATCCTCTCCCAGGCCCCAGTTCTGCATTGGCAGAGGACACCTTTCCCAAGCAGTCCAGACACCTGCCAGCAAATGCACTCATCTGCTGACATCTAGGGAGCCTTGTGATGTTTCTGAATACTGCCCACTGTTCCCAAATGCTGAAGTATTTAGGAACTTACAGCTCTAGCCAGTACAGGAACAGCTGTACATTCAGGAATGCTCGTGAAATGTGGCAGGGCGGGCCCTGCACTGCTAGGCACAAGGCCCAGGCTCCTGGTGGGCAGTTTGGTTGGTGGTTCATGCACACACCCGATAGTTATTTATGGCTACATGCTAGGCACTGTGTAGATACGGAAGCATAAACAGACACTTCCCCTCCTGGGGCTATGTTGAAGAGACTGACAGTCAGCATGTATGCCAACAAATAGATTATTCGTTTAAAGTCACAGGAGGTGCTATGTAGGTGAAAAGGAGTACTGGTTAGGGAATAGGAGAGGAGGGCTTTGCTGGAATGGGGCCTTTAGTGGAGACTCCGGGGATGTGTGAGATGGGTCTAGGGAGAGGAGAGGGGAGCGTGCCAGGGAGAAGGGAGCTTGGCTGAAGGTCTAGAGCACCCAGGACAAAGGGGGACCTAGTGCAGGCTGAGGTGGGTGAGCTGGACAGAGGTAGACAGGGCCCCGTGCAGTGAGGAATTTGGTTCTCATCCAGCTGCAAAGGGAAGCTGTAAGATTTTAGGCTGGGGGTGGGATCATCATAAAGGTGTCCCTGACTGCTGCCTGGGTAGAGTCGGGCGTAAGGGGAAAGGAGGACAGACTAAGTGGAAAAGAGAGAACGAGAGAAGAGTGGTGGTTGTCAATTGCAGTTGTTTTAGTCCAAGATGATGATACCCACAACTGGGATGGTGGCAGCAAAAGTGGCTGATGGTGAAGGCCTGCAAGGAGGTCTGGCTGTGGATCTGAGGGGTAATCCACTGTGCAGCTCAGAACGATGACCCTCAGGTCGGGGGTGCTTCTCAATTAACATCTGATGCTGTTCTACTAAAGGCAAAATGGATGGTCCAATGTAGACAAGGCAGAAATAGTGCTGGTAAGAACTGAGAACACTGCCTGCCATCCCTGCGTGTTTGTACAGGCCTGGCGTCCCTCTGGGCTCAGGTGGAACTGTTGTGACAGCTCTTGCACTGGACTGGGAAAGTTTTGGGCAAAAGGAGTCCTTGAATCAGAGACTGTTACTGCAGGGACAGACCTTAGACGCCCTTCAACACCCTCATCTTATAGTTTAGGGAACTAAGTTTCAGAGAGGTTTGAGTTATTCATACAAAGACACACAGCCGGTGAGTGACAGAAACTATCCAATGATGCAAACTTAAAAAAAAAAAAAATTGTGAATGATAGATTTTTAAGTCTTCATTAAGTCCTTCTAGGGTCTAACTTTAAAATTCCTTTCAGAATTAATTTATTAAACGATCAAGTCAGTCAAAACCCCAGAACTGTTTCAAGTCGACAGCTTAAAAGTGGAATCTGAATGTTAACCAAGATAATTTTCCTTGTATGTGGACTGCGGTAACTGGGCCCCAGTCTCTCATGTGAAAAGCCAGACAGATTCAGATCTAATGAGTTCTGGCTACTGGGGCAGATGGATTTTGGAATTTGCTATTTATGGCGTTTTCGAGTGTCACCTTCCCCTTTTAATAAGCACTGAGCTGTGCTCTGGCCCCCACGAGCCTGGAGCACATAGGTGGGTATGCCGCGGGCCTCAGAGCCAAATGACTTCTGGCCCAGGTTTGGAGTTGAAGGTTTAACTTGGGGTGTTGGCCATTCCTCAGGATTGAGGATGTGTTCTTTTGAATAAATGGTGATCGATCCCTGCACATTGGAGAGCTGATGGGGGTATGCTTGGTGGAGGGAGGCACACCCCCGGAGGCTTGAGGAGGGCAGTTGCCTTTCACGTGCTGAGGAGAGCAGCGGCATGGTTAAATCAGGAATTAAAAAAATATGAAGAAATTGTCAGGGAGAGCCTTAGCTGGGGCCCAAAGGAAATCAAGAATAGGAGCAAAGGAGCATGCAATTTAAAATGTAAAATACAAACTGAAACCGAAGCCATTTCTATGAAACATTAGGAACGTTCTGTAAGTATTGCTGGTCGGGGTCAGGAAAGCGCAAAAGATTGTGTTTTGAGCCCATTGTCAGTGTGTTATTCAGAGGGGAATTTCTGTTTTTTGATTGGGAGTTATTCCGAGTTGTGAAGCAGTGAGGTGTAGGGGGAAGAACACCACCAGCTCTAGGCCAGTCGCTCCATCTCCTGGAATCTCTCTTTCTCATCTGTAAGATGGGGGTCAGGGCGGCCTCTGTCTGATCACTCTGAATCGTTGAGACGCTCAAAAGAGATAATGTACCAAACATTTTGTAAGCCCTACAATACCATTTAAAGTCTATTTCCTCCCAGCTCTGTTTTCTAAAATCAGGCTGTACATTCAAATCACCTGAGGGGCTTAAGACTATTACCGGCCCCACGTCTGGCAGTTTTCATCCTCTTGGACGTTAGAAGTTTTCTAAAGCCCTGGAGGTAAATCTGCTGGGCAAGCCTGGCTGAGGGTGCTCTGAGGTGTTGGAGGGTCTATCCACCCTTGCCTTTGGGAAACCAGCCAGCCAGTGGTCCAAAAAGGTTGTCGGCTATCTTCTCAAGTCCCCGCCGTCTTCCTTCCTGCTCATTTCCTGTCTCCCAATTTTTCCCTGGAAGCTTTCCCATTTGAAGATACGAATTCAGCTACAGCCCACCGGGATCTGAAGTACTAGTGAACTTGACTGCCTGAGGAGGTGGGCCTGTGGAGAAGCAGAGCTACTGTTTTCCACAAAACATAACACTTTAAATGATTCTGAAGCCTGTTAAATTACACTGATGAGATTAATCTGATAAAGTGGTAACAGGGTAGATGCACAGAAATCATCGTTTTCACATGCTTTTTAATTCAGTCAAAATTCATGAAAGACCTTGTGTTCACTGATGGAGCTGGAGTTTAAAATTATGAGTACAGAATTCATTCGCCTGTTATAAGGCATACATAACAACTTTCTTGTCCGTGTGTGAAAGTCACCTAGAGTGTAGCTCTATGTGACTCCGCCCAGTGAATGAGCAGATGGAGGCCACATTTTACCCTTGAAGCCGGGCTAGCCCCATTCCTTGATCATGCCCCTAAGAATGTGTTTCTATTCTGAATCCTTTGGGCTTTGTGTTGTTATTCAGTGTGCGTCATGTCCGCATCCAAGGATAATTTCCTCTCCTAGAAATAAGGTATATGATCCAGCAATTACACTTGTGGATATAGACCCAGAAGAGGGTCTCGAAGAGATGCTTGTACCCCCGTGTTCATAGCAGCAGCAGCCTTCACAATAGAGAAGAGGTGGAAGCAACCCAAGTGCCTATTAAACAGACAAATGTAAAGTCTATTTAAAATAGACTTTACAAAATGCGGTAACTACATATGACAGAACGTTCTGTCTTCAAGAAGAAAGAAACGCTGACATCTGCTGCAGTGTGGATGAACCCTGAAGACTTTATGCTGAATGAAAAAGCATTCACAAAAGGACAAATGCTAAAGGAGTGTATGAGGCACTTAGAATAGTCAGAGATCATGGAAAGTAGAATGATGGTTGCTAGAGGCTACAGGGAAGGAGGGATGTTAATGGGTTTGGACTTTCAGTTGTGAAAGATGAAAGTTGCTGAGTTGGATGGCGGTGATGGTTGCAGAACAACGTGAATGTACTTAATGCCATATAACCGTACACTTAAAAGTGGTTAAAGTGGTCAATTTATATATATATGTATGTATATATATATAACACGCCACAATAATAAATAGTAAAACATAACCAAAGAATAGAGGTATCTGTAGGAGCCCTCTGCCCTAATGCAGATGAGCCCCACCCTGTAAACGCTAGTGAAGTCTAAGGATTTTGGCCAGCATGGCAACCCCAGTGCTGTCTCTTTTGCTCAGAGCCGTAGATGGGAAACAGAAGTTAGGGAAGTATGTCTCAGGCACCCTGGAGGACTCCTCAGGGGAAACTCATCTGACAAGGACACAGATATTTTTCTAGGTTCCGTGAGTCTTCTTTGTGGTTCATCCTACCAGCTGGAGTTTTCTGATATTCCAGTGTATGTGAAAATAATAGCTAAGATTTTTGTTTTTGTTTTCAGACAGAGTCTCACTCTGTCACCCAGGCTGGAGTGCAGTGGTACAATCTCAGCTCACTGCAACCTCCGTCTCTCCAGTGATTCTTTTGCCTCAGCCTCCCAAGTAGCTGGGATTACAGGTGCCCGCCACCACACCGAGGTAATTTTTGTATTTTTAGCTATTTCATCCTGTTTGCTTTTACTTTTTCAAAAATATATATATTTTAGAGCCATTGTTTTAGGGTTCTAGGAAAATGGAGTGGAAAGTACAGTGTTCCCTGATACCTGCCCCTCCCCTCAACAGTTTCCCTTGCTTATTCACATCTTGCGTTAGTGTGGTACATTTCTTCCAACGGATGCAATATTATTAGCAAAAGTCTATAGTCTACATTACGGTTCAACCTTGGCGGTGTATAGTCTATGGATTTGGACAAATGTGTCATGGCCCATATTCCCCATTATAGTGTCATACAGACGATCTTCACTGCCCTAAAAATCCTCTGTGCTCCACCTGTTCTTCCCTCTCTCCCATCAACCGCTGTTCCTTCTGTTGCCTCCACAGTTTTGCCTTTTCTGGAATGTCATATAGTTGAAGTCCTGCAGTATGTAGCCTGTTCAGATTGGCTTCTTTCACTTCGTAATACGCACTTTAGTCTCCTCCAAGCCTTTTCTTGGTTTGGTAGCTCATTTCTTTTTAGTGCTAAATAATATTCCATCATCTGGGTGTAACCTGGTTTATCCATTCACCTGTTCAAGGGCATCTTGGTTGCTTCCAAGTCCTGTGCTCTTTTAAGATTTCAGTTTTCTCTAAGTTTGACCTTGATGTGACAAGGTGGGAAGGGCCATAAAAAATATCATTCTTTTTCTCCTGTTGACTTAGTGCCTGAGTAATCCAGACAGTGCTGAGCCATATGGTTCACTCCAGGAGCAATAGGCTCTATGAGGCTGTTGAACAGTTGAAATGAGGCTGGTCCAAATGGAGATGTTTGTACTTTCTGTGCAGATGCACACTGGATTTCAGACTTAGTATAAACAAGAGTGTAAAATATCTAATAATTTCTTACAACAGTCATGTATAGAAAGGATTAGATATGTTGGATTATATAAAACATTTTGAAATTATTGAACTTGTTTCTTTTTAATATATATATATATATTTTGACAGAGTCTTGCTCTGTTGCCCAGGCTGGAGTGCAATGGCGCCATCTCGGCTCAATGCAGCCTCTGCCTCCCGGGTTCAAGCGATTCTCCTGCCTCAGCCTCCCAAGTAGCTGGGATTACAGGGACCCACCACCAGACCTGGCTGATTTTTGTATTTTTAGTAGAGATGAGATTTTACCTTGTTGGTCGGGCCGGTCTTGAACTCCTGACCTCAGGTGGTCTGCCTGCCCCGACATCCCAGAGTGCTGGGATTATAGGCGTGGCCACCACACCCAGCCTCTTTGTAATTTTTTAATGAGACTACTAGAAAACTGTAAATTACCAAAAGCTCCCATCATGTTTCTGTTGGGCAGTGCTACTGGAGGAAAGAGGAATGCTTGGCTTTTGTCCACGGTGCCGCATTAAGGATGTTATTCAGCTGAGGTTTCTCAGGCACCTGCTATGTGCCAAGCACTGTTGAATCACTTTAGATAATTCGGTGATTGAAAGAAAGTCTATGACTTTGTGGGTTTTAGTACATTAGATTTGAATATCATTAAAGTACTTTGGCGGGTTTTCTCCACGGTAGGACTTCTCTTTTTAAAAGACCAGTGCCTCAGGAAAGAAAAAGGGGGCCTTAGGATAGAAATACTCCGGTTCTCTTTGTGGTCCCAACACTAATTACGGGTGTGACTTTTGGCAGTTCCCTACCCATTAAGCCTTGGTTTCCTATCCGTAAAATGGGACTAAGTAATTCCTCTCGTAGAGTGCTGCTTGTGCAACTTGGGGTCAGAATGGGTACTCCGGAAGTGATTCCTACCCAGCCGGCATCCCTTCCTGGAGCACTGCAGCTTTGGGATTCCTGTCTTCCCTGCCCAGTTCTTACAGCTCCCAAGGGCACGCAGAGCCGGGGAGAGCAGCTCTGAAGTTCAATTTGCATTGTACCTTCTCCATTTACATTTCTTGACCTTTCCCTTTCTCAACCAGCATTCCCCAGCGGGGTATCTGTTTTCTAACCCACCTAGCCTCTTGCTGAATTTTAATCCCAGCTCTGGCTATAAAAGCCTTAAAGCAAAATGTGAATTGTAGCTCCATAATTATAATGTGGGACTTTCTGTATAAAACGAAGTTGCTCTAGCAGGAAGCCAGGGCTACGAATCAGTAGCAGTTTCAGGATGCGTGGCCTCTTTTTGGCATAGGAGGTCCCTTTTTCTGCCCAGCGGTGGTATTTCTTCCAACATCTGTGCAGGTTGAAGTCTGGTGAGAGCTGATGCTAAAAGAAATGTACTAATGGAATGCACAGGTATTACCTCTCTCTGGTCCAAATCCCTGTGTGCTCTCCTGCCTTGGTAGATGACTTGGCAAGATGTAGACACACTCGGAACCTGTTTACCATTTTCTATAAAGGCCTTGCCTGTAGCCCATTGATCTACCCACTATGTATATTCATTTTAATGCTCTTTTTGAGTCTGTTGACTACCCTGGGAAATCAGACTTGCCTACCACAGCCCTAGTCCTCAAGTGTCTTGCCTGCAATGAGGTTATCTGGCCTATTAGAATTAAGTGCTAAAATGCAGGATGGGGGTGGCACCTGCCAGCTGTTTGTGACTAGCCCTGAAGATGTTGGAGATTTAAATTTTAGATGGATTGTTGTAGCTGCAAGGGATAGGAAGGATAGGTGGGTTATGCAGAATCCTTGGGTACCTTGTCTTCCTGGACCCCCTGTTAGTACCCTTGGGCTAAGATACACTGTTGAACACACTCCTTCTGTGGCCCCTTTCAGATCTGTTGATGATGCCTGGATTCCTTCTTTCAGAGTGACCCTGCCCAGTCCCAGGGAAGGGGCAGATGGGCTCTGTTGCTCGTCTCAAAGTTCCCTTACTTTATTTCTTTTGAGGTTTTATCAGTGCAGAAGTGGAAAGAAGATGAATGCCATTTGCTTTAGAAATAGTTTCTGTGTTTTAGGGAGAAAGAAGCAGAGAATATACTTTTAGTTGAGCACACTTTAAAATAACAGTAAGAAAGACTTGTTAGAAGACAGGCATTGTGAAGAACTGTTTTTTTGCAAAGATTTTCCCCGCTTTGGGTAATGAGAACTTGTGCCCTCCTGCATGTTGTATTTCATGGGCCTTAGATCAATGGGAATTTTTTTTTTTTCCAGGAAAAGGTAACCTACTAAGTATAGTCGTAACCTACCAGCATGAAATGTAATCATTTATTAGACCAGACTGTTTGTTAATTCAGTAGTGTGTCTTAAAAAAGAGCCACCCTCAAATTCAAAGTAGAAATAGATTCTTCATTCTACTCCTTTTTGACATCTGATTTGCATTCCTGGTCTCAATGCAGGTGCCCCTACTGTTCAGTGTTTGGGACACAGCCTCCGAGTAAGTCCAAGGAGAGCTCAGGGTTAGGCAGTATTGGCCATGAGCCCCTTGCCAGCCTCCCAGGGACTTTGAGAGGGGATGTTTGGGGGAAGATGCTTAAGGAAAGGGTGTTTTGTAATTTAGAGAGAAAAAGGAAATTTACCACATAGAAAATGAAATCCTCAATGGGAATATTAGAAAATATAATTGTCACATTATGTAACGTTTGGACATTTTCCACCGCCAGTAAGAATGCATCCTTTTCTTAATTTTAAAATATGGAAAAGGTCGACCTTTATGCTACCATAAGAAAAATCAAGGGAAAAGGAGGTTTTACGCATGATGGGAAACTTGGCGTCATTATTTAGCTCAGTATGGAAAACAGCCACAGGAATATAAGGCAATTAATTCCTCTAAGTGTGAAATGTAATCTTGAAAAAATAGGAAACAGGCGCTGAGGTGATGAGATAAGACAAGCAGGGTGTTGTGCAGTGGCACCGAACAACTTCTGGAATGTTCCAGAACGTGGCTTTGTAGCTGGAGAGGGCCTC
Organism: Sapajus apella; assembly: GCF_009761245.1. Lineage (NCBI taxonomy): Eukaryota > Metazoa > Chordata > Mammalia > Primates > Cebidae > Sapajus > Sapajus apella. The sequence continues at coordinate 16,009,015 of NW_022436988.1, forward strand.
CTGGCTTCTGTGTGGCGACCGAGACTGACCCCTGCTGGCGGGTTGTTGCTAAACCATGGCTGTTAATGAAGCAGGCATAGCCCCTTAAGCAGGAGATCCTGCCAGGACACAGGCAGGCCTGTCTCCCAGGCCATGCCTTGCACCAGCCCTGGATGCTGTTGCCTGAATTCCCAGTGGGAAAGAAAATGGACTCAGCAGTTTTTAGTGTTTTGGTCTCAGTTTCCACCATTCCTCCCCTTTCCCAGTCTGGGATGTCACTGTTTGCTCTCTCCTCCCTCCCCTCTGTTACCTCAAGGTTTCATGGAAATAAAAAAGCCCTGCCAACATCACAGAGAGGCAGAAAATTCCACCTGGAGCCAGACACTTGAGAAATTTGATGCCAGGGTACTCTGTGTTTAGGAAAATATCCATATTAGGTTTAAGAAGTATTTGAAAAATTCCTATAAGTGAAAATCAGATGGGAAGAAATAAAAAAACCTGAGTTCATGCCATGACTGTGATACAACCAAGATCTTTGTGAGCCAGTGGATGGGGAAATGAGATAATGTACGATATTTGTATGTGTTTCCTGGAAAACTTCTTAAACAGATTATAAAAAGCACTAAGCGTCAGGGAAAATGCCCAACAGTGGTATTTCTTCCAACATCTGTGCACCAAGGAAAATGTTAATACATTGGACTATTCTTAAATAATAGACCAGCCGAGGCCTGGCATGGTGACTCATGCCTGTAATCCCAGAACTTTAGGAGGCCGAGGCAGGCAGATCACTTGAGGTTAGGAGTTCGAGACCAGCCTGGCCAACACAATGAAACCCCGTTTCTAGTAAAATTACAAAAAGTAGACAGGCATGGTGACACACACCTGTAATCCCAGCTGCTTGGGAGGCTGAGGCATGAGAATTGTTTGAAGGCAGAGGTTGCAGTGAGCTGAGATGGCACCACTGCACTCTAGCCTGGGCAACAGAGCAAGACTGTATCTCAAAAAAAAAAAGTAGACTCACAGAGTCTACGTTTTTCATCAGCTTGTTCTGGGAGCTGCTGTTGGGTGCTGGTGAGTAGGAATTCCCAGTTTAGGAAGCTTAAGTCCTGGTGCTGGGTCATCCGCTTGTTGTTCAGCAGGGTATTGGAGGCCAGGAAGGCTGGCCCTACAGAAACCAGCTGTCATCAGTGTACTCACTGGTGTTGCCATGGAAAGCTCATTGGTATAGCTGGTGTGGAGCTAATGAAGTAGGGATGTTTTTAAAATGAAATTTTAAAAATGGGATTTGAGAAGTACATAAACAGTTCCTTGTGGCATAAAATGACATTATAATCATTTAATTTTGAGATGATTTACAAATCATTTCCTGATGTTCCACTTTCTACAGCTTACCAGTCAGGAAAAAGGATAATTTTGTGGGAGTCAATGAAGTGATGAAATTGAGAACAAAGCCTTTCATCTTTGGGCTTACACTTCCGTATTCCTAACAGAGTTAGGCAAGGATACGTAGGTAAATCAAAGACTGAAAACTTAAGGCCTTTGGAAATTTTTGTCTGGGTACCTTTTTAAGGGCATCTTTTTCATCTTAAAGCTAAGCCTTCAATTGCCAAGCAGTAGTTTTTAAATAAATGAGGCTAGTCAATGGGATCTACATTTAAAAAATCTTAACCACAAGTAACACTCTACACAAAAACCAATTACAGATAAGTAGTAGGCCTAATTGTAAAGCAATAAAAATGTTGTAGAAAATGACAGATGGAGAACACGTTTATGAAGTTGAGGTACAAAGTCATTTCTTAAACAGGATGTAAATAGCACTAACCATAAAGGAAAAGATTAATATATTGGATCATAATTAAAATTTGGCGGTTTTGTTCATTAAAACATTAAAGAATGAAAGACTGATATTTCGGGAAGATATTTGCTAAACTTATACCTATTAAGGGGCTTGTGTCCTGAAGTTTAAAAATAAAAGAAGGTCAGGCATGGTGGCTCACAGCTGCAATCCCAGCCCTTTGGGAGGCCAAGGCAGGTTGATTGCCTGAGGTCAGGAGTTCGAGACCAGCCTGGCTAACATGGCAAAATCCTGTCTCTACTAAAACTACAAAGATTAGCTGAGCATGGTGGTGGGCACCTGTAGTCCTAGCTACGTGGAAGGCTGAGACAGGACAATCACTTGAACCCAGGAGGTGAAGGTGGAGGTGAGCCAAGACTGTGCCATTGTACTCCAGCCTGGGCAAGAAAAGCAAAACGCCATCTCAAAAAAAAAACCAAAACCCAAAAAAACTCCTCCTACAGATCAGTAAGAAAGAAACAATCCAGTAGAAAAATGGGGCGGGGTGGGGGGAGATTTGTAAACTTCCTGAAAGAGGGTATAAAAATGGACAATAAACATAAAGTGTTCAACCCAGCCCATCAAGGGAATGCAAATTAAAACTGCAGTGTGTGTTACCAGCAGTCGTAGAATAAAATAAAAAAGACCACAGTACTAAGTGTTGGTAAGGACATGCTACTGGTGTGCAAATTGCTATAACCACTTTAGAAAACTGTCAGTATTGACTAAAGCTGAATACACACTCCCATCACACAGCAATTCTTCTCCCGAGTGGATACCCAAAAGAAACGTGCATGTGTACACCAAAAGTCATGCCTCAAATGTTGACAGCAGTATTACTCATAATTGCCTTAATCTGGAAACAACTCAGATGTTCCTCACATGTGGAATGGATTTTTTGTATAATACTATCATGGGGGACTGTACAGCCCCAAATGAAACTCCTATTATGTGCAACAAAAGTGGGATTCTTGGCAGCGTAATACTGAGAGAAAGAACCCAGGCACAGAGTTATGTTTTCTGTATATAAAGCTCAAAAAGAAACAATACTTATCTGTAGTTCCTAGGGGTCGAGATAACCACTTCTGGCTGGGAGAAGAGTGACTGGAACAGGCACAGGGGGACTTCTGAGGCTCTCGTTCCGTTCTGATGATGGATGGGTCTGTGGATACACAGGCGAGATTATGTTGTGAGAATCCATCAGGCAGCACGTTATGACTTGTGCATGCAAAAAATGTATGTTAAATCTAATAAAAAGTGCTTATTTTAGAAATGCTTTCAATGTGTACAACCATGATATATCAATAGAAAAAATAAAACACTTTAAAATTTCTAAAAAAATTTTTAAAAGCAATGCCTTCAAACACCCAAGCTACTGTGCAGCCTGTTGCTAGTGTTTCTGATGCCTGCGAAGCATGGGAGAGGAGGAGAAGGTGCCAGTGAGTAGAGAGTGAGATCGTGATATTGCTAAATCACTTTCTTAGGGTGTGAAAGACTCTGCCTGAGCTCTTTTTGGGGCTTTTCTGCCATGCCTTACTAGTTTTGGCAGTTTTCCTATTAAAATTGTATGTAATGTCTTGATATAACTGTGCTCGTCTGGAACTGTGTATTTAAATAGCTGTAAACTTCTCAACCCAAATTGTGGGAATTAAATTTCCATTAGCAGATTGGCAGCATAATCTGGTGGGCTGTTCTCTGGGCCCAAAGCCAAGAGTCCTGGGTTCTAATTACAGCTTCCAGTCCTGACCTGGGGCATGTCACTCGGCCATTCTCTGTGGGTAACTTCCCCCAAAATAATATTAAAGCTACATATGGAAATCGTATCCACCCACCTCTAAGGTTGCTGTGAAGATAAGGCAAGATAATATCTGTGAGCACTGTTTGTAAATTGTAACTGCAGGGTCAAAAATCCGCTTGCATAAAGCACACATTCCAGAGGGGTTCTCATCATGTTTACATAAACTTCTTAAATTTTGTACTGAATGTCTGTAGACATGAAGATGTGAAAACAACAAAACTTCAGTGAAAAAATAACCAACGGAATGGAGGAATTCTGGAGAAATCGTAATGTGTAGTGTTTTCCCATTCATCTTGTTACAACTCGTGTACTTATTTCTGTGTTTCATGTTATTAACTGACCATGTTGGATGGCTGAATATACAGGAGAGACGCTGGTTCAGGAAATTATCAGTTTTTAACCCATATTTCAAAAGTAATTCTTGTCGGTATATACAAATATGTTGAAATTTCATGATTTGCCTTTTAACAAATTACAACATGCCACATTAGGAATAAGTTTGACACTGCTTAATCATTTTAACTCTTATTATCATTAAAATTTGCAGCGTTCTCCTTCATGGAAGGAAAAGTTAATTTGCTGGCGCCTTTAGTCAAATTAATTGATCAGGAAAAAATGCTATGTACTTAACTGAGAAAGAGAAAAAAATTTGTGTTTCAATAAACTTATTTGATTGAACAACCTTCCTCAATGAATGTTTTAGAAATTGCTTTTTTCAGAAAACAAACTATTGATCTAGGCAAGTGGCTTAAAAACTTTTGTTTGACATAGACATATACTCTTGCAAATAAAACCTTTCACGAATTCTGGGTCTGTAGGTCTCAAAAAAGACCACTCTTAAGCGGGAGTGAGCGTGGAGGGGGTAGAAAAAGCGGTGGTAGATCTTGCCACTGAGTGTTTTGCTGTTGAAATGAAAAGCCTGTTGGATGCCATGGAAAGCCACGTAACCATCACTCTGCGTGATGGTGCAGGGAATGTTCTGTGTGTGGTTATATTATGTTGACGTTCCATCTGATGTGCCACTGCACACAATTCTGTCTGATAGGCCACTCCTTATAATTGGGATGCTGTCTGTTCACTTAGCTGACAGAGGTGGGATTCAGGGGCTGTGGTGTCTGATGCTGTGATCCTAGGCAAGGTAAGTGCCTAATATCTCTAGATGCTGATAGATTAAGCTTTGATTGAATTTATAGTTTCCAGAATGAGTATTGTACTTTGAGAGGCTGCAAAGAGTATCAGGCTGGGCACAGTGGCTCACGCCTGTAATCCCAGAACTTTGGAAGACCGAGGTGGGCAGATCCCCTGACATCAGGAGTTCAGGACCAGCCTGGCAGACATGGCGAAACCCCATCTTTACTAAAAATACAAAAATTAGTTGGCTGTGGTGGCATACGCCTGTAATCCCAGCTACTCAGGAGGCAGAGGCAGGAGAATAGCTTGAACCCGGGAGGCAGAGGTTGCAATGAGCCAAGATTGCACCATTACACTCCATCCTGGGCTATAGAGCAAGACTCCGTTTCAGGAAGGGAAAAAAAAAAAAAAAAAGAATATCAGTAACAGAAAATATCCAAGATGAACCACCTTTCCAGAAACGTTAACCTCTTAACCACTGAGACCTTCCTGAGACTTTTTTTTTTTTTTTTTTTTTGAGACAGAGTCTCTCTCTGTCACCCAGGCTGGAGTACAGTGGTGCAGTCACAGCTCACTGCAGCCTTAATCTCCTTGGCTTAAAAGACCCTCCCACCCATCCTGTGTGCCTGTAGTCCCACCTGGGGCTAGAGGTGCACAACACCAGGCCTGGATAACTTTTTGATTTTTTTATAGAGGTGGAATCTTGCCGTGTTGCCCAGGCTGGTCTCAAACTCCTGGGCCGAAGCGATCCTCCCACCTTGGCTTCCTAAAGTGCTAGGTCACGAGCCACCGCACCTGGCCCCGAGACTTTTTTGACTAAAGTATTTTAAAATGTTATATGCTTTTAAAAACTAGTTTTTGCTGTAGTATGAGATAATTATCTCTCCCTTTTTGAGTAAATTTCAATAAAAAATACAGAACAGTGATATGGGAGTTGGGGAGGCCCTTACTGCCAAATACGGAGAGCTACCTCCCCCGCCCCGCCCTGCCGCCGTTTCTGAAAGGATTCCAAGAACTGCCGGCTTGCGAACTTTTCAAAGTATGTGTTTGTTTTTGTGAGTTTGTAAGAGCTCCCTTCTGTCTACAGAGGAATTTTTTAATGAATCCCTCCTCTCATGACATTTTACATAGAAATGTGTGGTTCTTGGGCTGAGCTCATAAGATAAACTCTGGGAAATAATAATAAAATTATGGACAAACCAAAATAGAAAGCAGCTCCTGTCTCAAGGTGAGTTCAGCAGTTGTCAGTGGATAAAAGGGGCTTGTCGTGAGCAGCTAAGCCCACACTCCTGAAATGCCTTTTCATTGTAAGAATGAAAACGGGAGATAAAGGAGTTTTTCTTACAAGTGATTCCAGCTTGCCTGCCTACTGCACTATGAGCAACAGATAGAGGCCAATTTTAAAACCTCCATGACTGAATTACACCCCCAAAACTTGTTATCTGTTCGTTTTCTGCTGAAATCAGGAAGACGTGGGTCATTCATATCAAGTAGAATACAAAAGAGAAAAGGAGTACCTAAATGCAACCATCTTTTTTAGGCTCAGTTGGAAAAGTGTCTATTTTCTAATTATAAAGATACTGCATGCTCATTACCCGAAGTTCTAACAGCATCAAAAAGAATGAAAAATATAAGATCACCCAAAATTCAGGGAAAAGGTTGTTATAATGATGTTGACAATCATTTATAACAAAGCGTAACATTATTCGTTGACTTTATGCTGTGTTGTTGTTTTTAACAAGCTACGTGTAGCTTCCTAAGTATGATTTTTCATTTTGAAGTGCCACATTTACCCACCAGAATATACACTGAATTCATAAAAATATTCCATGTTTTCAAAAGATGAAATACAACCTGTAAATAAACACCTAGAAAAATGACCTCACTGGGCACAGGAGCACATGCCTATATTCTCAGCTACTTGGGAGGCTGAGGTGAGAGGATCACTTGAAACCAAAGACTTTGAGACCAGCCTGGGTAACACAGTGAGACTCCCATCTCTAACAGATAAATTAGTTTGGCCAGGTACAGTAGCTCATACCTGTAATCCTAGCACTTTGGGAGGCCTAGGTGGGCGGATCACCTGAGGTCAGGAGACCAGTCTGGCCAACATAGTGAAACCCCGTCTCTACTAAAAATGCAAAAATTAGCCAGGCGTGGTGGCGCATGCCTGTAATCCCAGCTACTTGGGAGGCTGAGGCAGGAGAATCACTTGAACCCAGGAGGTGGAGGTTGCAGTGAGCCGAGAACGCATCATTACACTCCAGCCTGAGCAACAAGAGCAAAACTCTGTCTCAAAAAAGATAAAATAAAACTTATGAATTGTTTACTTCTGGAATTTTCCTTTTAATATATTCAGACTGAGTTTGACCACAGGTAATTGAAACTGGAAAGCAAAACCACACATAAAGGGACTACTTGTAAACATTGCCTGTTAACCACCTTATGCATTGCTGTGAAGACTGAATGGAGTAACATCTAAGGGCAGTGTCTGGATAGAGTAAACCAGCACCCATGTGAGATGATACTCTTTTTTTTTTTTAATTGAGATGGAGTCTCACTCTGTCACCCAGGCTGGAGTGCAGTAGCACAATCTCGGCTCACTGCAACCTCCGCCTCCTGGGTTCGAGTGATTCTCCTGCCTCAGCCTCCCAAGTAGTTGGGATTACAGGTGCATGCCACCACACCTGGCTAATTTTTGTACTTTTAGTAGAGATGGGTTTCACCATGTTGGCCGGGATGGTTTCAGTCTTTTGATGTCATGATCCGTCCACCTTGGCCTCCCAAAGTGCTGGGATTATCCACGTGAGCCACTGCACCAGGCCAGATGATGGTTATAGTGTTAGTATTAGCACATAAAACTTAGAAACAAATATTCATCTAATTGGAATAAACGCAAAATAAATTTTAAATGGAGGCTGTGAAGACTGTCATAAAACAGCTGATTACAACACAGTGTTTTAAATATAAGGATACCAAATTTTATGTGCACGGTTGCTATATCTCTACAGAAGGATATATGCATAGGAAGATGAAGGAAAAGGAGATTTATTCCACAGTGATAGCACCAGCTTCCATGGTGACTGACAAAGCGTGAAGAAGCTTGGGTGTTGGCCTCTTGAAATTAATTTAAAGCGTGAGACAGAGTTAAGCCCACACTATAGAGCCCATTAAGGTGAAGAAAGAGCTTGATAATTCTGGACCAGTCTATAATTTGAAATAAATGTCTTTCGAAATGCCAGAGCCAATGGCTCTTTACTGCAGCATGTAATTTGCTTCCTATTGATTTTTGCAAGGTGCTTGAGGACTTTTTTCATGCTGAAATTTTATTTCTGCTGTTTGCAGGACAAGAGAAATTTGATGGCCGTGTATGACTTGACCAGGCTTGAAATTTCACTTTATCTGATGGCTCAGCTAGTCATATATAAATTAGTGGGTTCAGTGGGGAGCACACACATGGTCAGCAGCTGTAGCCCGTTCCTGTCTCCTGAGTGAGGAGCATTCATGCAGTTCTTTTCATTTAGAAAGGGCTTAGGGAGGATTTATGTGTTAACTGCCTCTCATTTCTGTTCTCAAACTCTTGTTTTCTCTATGGAAAATGGTGATGTACTTTTTTTTTTTTTTTTTTTTTTTTTTTTTTGAGAGAGGGTCTTGCTCCTTCACCCAGGCTGGAGTACAGTGGTATGATCTTGGCTCACTGCAGCCTCTGCCTCCTGGGCTCAGGTGATCCTCCCACCCCAGTCTCCCAAGTTGCTGGCACTACAGACAGATACCATCACACCCAGATAATTTTTGTATTTTTGGTAGAGATGGGGTTTGGCCATGTTGCCCAGGCTGGTCGCAAACTTCTGGGCTCAAATGATCTTCCTGCCTCCGCCTCCCAGAGTGCTGGGATTACAGACGTGAGCCACTGTGCCTGGCCCTGTGATGCACTTTTGATCACAGTGGTGTTTGGTCAAAGGAGTTAAAAGATGGTGGAATAAATAGGCTTGTAGGCTAGGGAGCACCCAGAAGGGACACCTGGTCTTCTGTGAGAGTCCAGAGGGGGGAATCTTTGCATCCCTCGCTCACACTGGTCAACGCCGAATTTCTACTCTGACGTCCACTCCTGGTTTTGGCCTGAGAGGTGCAAGCTCCCTTTCCAGAGTAGAGTAAGCAGATGGTGTTTCTGAGCAATGAGGGTTGTGGACTGAGGCCTGGAAAAGGGAATCCCTTGAGATGAGTCCTCCATAGTAGCCAGGTTGCCACCGTGACTTCTGGCTCTCCTGACTCAGGCCACCTTTAGTCTGTTTTCCTGCAGGTGCTGAAAGGGCTCAGCCCCTGGCCTGTTCCAGACCTCGAGCTCAGCTGGCCTGCACTTTGGCCCTGGTTACAGCTTGGGGATCTGCTTTGTTTCCAGCCCAGGGTGTTGTGTAGTTTGTATGGGAGTGAACTACATCTTTTTAAAAATACATTTCCTTCTTTTCTTTTTTATTGTGTTCGTGTATCTAGAGCTAAAGGAGAGGTCCACAGCATGAGCTTATGCTTCACCTTAATCAGAGGCCCCACCACATTATCCTTAGATCAGAGAGTGACACTGGATGAGGACAGGGCGGAGGGTAAGGCTGTTCCTAGCCCGTTTCCAGATGCCGCATGAGTCATCGTTTTCAATCCTGTGCACTTAGCTTCCTACCCCCATCACCCTGACACCCCCTCAGAAGCTGCCGCACACCTGCTCTGTGCCATGGACCAGCCGGAGTGCAGGGTTTGTGTCATGCGCCCCCTCTACCCCGTGAGCTCTTTCTTTAACCTTTCTCTAGCAGCTCCTCCTCAGCCCCCTTTGAAATGCCAGATCCAGAAGCTGTGTTTCCCTTCCTGAGCCAGCTAGCAAGAGACTGAGTTAAAAAAATAAAACAGGTCAGGCACGGTGGCTCACACCTGTAATCCTAGCACCTTGGGAGGCTGAAGTGGGTAGATCGTGAGGTCAGGGGTTTGAGACCAGCCTGACCAATATGGTAAAACCCTGTCTCGAAAATAAAACAAAAAAACCCTCATTGTCTCCCTTTAACGTTTGCCTTTCATCTTGTCCCAGGGTCGGGGCATCCACTTAGGCTAGCACTCTGGAAAGACACCTCACCTGCACAGGTAGGGCCCAGCAGGTTGGCTCAGGCTTCTGTACATGGTCATGTCCACGTGGGTTTGTCCTTGGAAACCATCCATCTCCAGGGAGCCTCAAGTCCTTAGCGAAGGATAAAGGGGAAGGGGAATGTAGCATGAGCGAGTCTTTCTGTTTATATTCACTGCCCGAAAATGATGATGGTTCAGGAAGTGCACCTTCTGGGCATGGTGGTCTCAGCAAGCCTTAAAACCATGTGGTCAGCAAGAACAAAACATGTGTAAGGCTGCGAATGTACCTGGGGCTGGTTTGGTTTGCACAGACTACCCCTTCCTCTGAGTGGTGTGTAAATAAGAAAGAAAATAGTAAACCTGCCCCCCTGCCAAGGCATTCTAAAGAAGTAGAATGAAGTAGAATGGTGTACCATTGAGTGTAGAAGACAGTGCATCCTGGGCCTGTGGTTCTTGTCCTCTTCATCCAGATCTGTGACTGTCGTGGGAGTGTCCTAACTGGCCACCTGTCTCTGGTCTTATCCCTCCTCCCAGCCGCCCTCTGGCCCCCTTGCACTGTGGGTCATGTTCCCATGTTTCAACCTTCCGGTGGCTCCCTGTGCAGCTTGCCGGGCAGGCCTCTGTGCACTGACTGTGGGCATCCTTTCCAGGCCCACCGTTGCTTCTCACCTCTGCACTCGCAAGAGGCTATGTGTGCTTCTGTGTGAACTGTGGCCTGTTGGGGCTCTCTTTGTCTGAGGGGGCTGCCGCTTTCTGCCTGGAGCAGGTGCACCTGTGCGTTCCCTATTAAGTACAGCCCCCACTTTGGTGCTGGCGCACAACAGAATGCAAGAGAAGTGGCTTTGCCTGCCATCGGACAGACTGGTAAGGAAGACAGACATCAAACTAGTCATCATGGCCATAATTACATAATTAACCCTTGTGACAAGAGCCCTGAAGTAGTGGGAAAGAGGATGATCAGGGTCAAGGATGGCCTTCCTGAGGCATGATTACCTCTTCACATCCTCATACGACACTGCAGGGAAGGTGCTTTTACCATCCCCACTGCACACATGTGGAAACTGAGGCACCGAGAGGCCAGTGGGCCAGTGGGCATCCCTGAGCTCATGTGGCTGGTAGGGTGGTGGGATTTGAACCCCGGTAGTCTGGTTCCAGGATCAAGCAGTCACTGCAGCATCTTGCTGGGATCTTGAAAGAAGGCTTCGTGACTGGAACTGAAACCAGGGAGCTAAGCCTGGAAGGCAGAGGCAGGGCCAGGGAGATGGTTTAGGGGGACCTGCTGTGTTTCAACTTAGGGAGTGAGTGATGGTATTTGCATTTTTATGTGATCAGATTTGATTGTGAGGACAGTGGATTGAAGGAGGCAGAGAGAGGAATTATACACCATAGGTTAAAAAAAATTGGGGAGATTGGACTTCCCTCCTTCCTTCACCTGGTGCTTTCTCCCTGTCCTTCAAGACCTGGTACAGGTGTCACTTTCTGTCTTTGGCTCGCTCGCTCTCTCTACACTGGAGATCCTCAAGATCAGGGGAGCTGTCTTGGCATCTATCAGGGTTTCTTATGCGCAGGGAGTTCTCTATAAATAGATGAAAGCAATGGAGGGAAAATAAAGTTATAAAGCTCAGAAGCAAGATGTTTTATTGAGTAATTTAACTTTTCAACTTCATAACTGCGATGAGACTTTCACAGTGCAAGCTGCCTGCAGCTGATACTTTACTTGTAGAGTACCAGTGGTCTGTTTTTCAAGCTAAAGTTTCCATTTCCTTATTAGCATGAGTGACCAGGATTACTCCCCTAGCTCCACATTCTTAGGGAGTCAAGAGGTCGCTTTCTGCAGGCCAGTCTGCTGCAGCATTCCTGACTCAGATCTCAGAGACCCTGGGACTTTGCAGTGCTCTGCAAAGCTGGGAGGGCTGGCCCTGGGGGCTGGCTGGGATGGGAACAGGCTGCCCCTTTTGGCTCTCCTCATAGGCCTGAGAGCCACATGGTCCCACAGGAGACACTGAGCCATGTTTGAGCTCCGCCTCCAGGCTTCCATACGTTCTCAGCATCTCAGCAATCCAAGGACAAGCACATCAGCTTTTGTGTTGCTAAATGTAAGAAAGTTGCCCATGTTTTAATGTAAACTTTACTGACATTTAAGCATGCATACTTCATAAAAAGTACAAAATTGTAAATGTGCAGTAAAATGGGTTTTCGCCAACTGAATACACTTAGAGCAAAACATGCCCAGATTTGCACCCAGATCAGGAATGTGATGCCACCCTGCATCCTTCTTGCTTCCCTTCTGTTTACTGCAATGCTCACAAAGGTAACCTCTGTCATTGCTTCTAACAGCCTGGATTAATTTTGCCTGTTTTTTGAGCTGTCTACCTATGGAATCATACAATGTGTAGAGACGATGTAGGTTTAAGATGAGATTTTTTTTTCTGATGTTTTATCCCATGTTTCTAGAAATAATAGAGATAACACAAGTGGAAAGACAGTCGCACAGTCTCATGAGAGGAAGGTTATCCATCAGGGGTCGAACCATGCTTGGCACAGAGCCGCTTGTTAGTATTTAGCAGCAATTATAATGACTGTGTTGTTTATAAATTGTTTTATGAGTACATTAGTGTGTTGTTTATTTTTTATCGTCAGCGACAGAGTGATTCTCCTAAGTAAATGTTCTGGATCAGTGGTAAGCAAACTTTTTCAGCCAACGGCCAGAAAGTAAATATTTTTGGCTTTGCAGGCGCATATGGTCTTTGTCGCAACCACTCAATTCTGCTTTTGGGATGCAAAAGCTGCCACGGACAATATATGCACAAATGAGGCTGGCTGGGCTCCAGAAAGCTGGATTTATGGACACTGAAATGTGAAGTTCATATGATTTTCACTTGTCACAAAATATTCTTCTTCCAACTTTATTTTTAACTTGAACCATATCTGTGAGGGAATCTTTCTGAGGTTTTTAAACACTGATCTGCGTTCTCAGGATGAGCTAAGAACATTTTCTTGATAAATACGGGCAACGTCGTATAATAAAACATGGAAACCCTGGCACTGCCCTTTTGCTGTGTCTCTCTGGGCAAATTTTCACTTCTCTGGGACTGTTCCATCTTCTATGGGATGGGGATAATAGGCAAGACATTTGGCTATTTGCCCCAGGAAACAAATAGTTGTTTGTGAATGGAACCCCACCTGCAGAGTCACAGAGGATCCTGGTTGGTCAGTGTCCGGGCTGTGGCAGTTGTTAAATATTTTGAATACCATCTCGGTCAAGGCATCCTCTCTACCTAGGTCTTGTATGCACCATGCCCAGCATTTGCCTTGTATGTAGCAATTGCCGTTTCCCCTCCTGCTATGGAAATGGCTGTGGGCATTCTTGGCTAAGAGGGACACTTGGTTTCTATATTAACTCCCCCGGATTCAAGGACTTCTTTCTATGCTGCAGATGGAATAGCCTTATCCGAAATGCTTGGAACCAGATGTGTTTTACATTCAGATTTTTGGATTTGGGGTTTGATACGGTTTGGCTCTGTCCCCACCCAAATCTCATGTTGAATTGTCATCATCCCCATGTGTCAAGGGCGGAGCCAGGTGGAGAAAACAGAATCATGGAGGCAGTTTCCCCCATACTGTTCTCATGACAGTGGAGAAGTCTCATGAGATCTGATGGTTTTATAAATGGGAGTTCCACTGCAGAAGCTCTCTTCCCTGCGCCACGTAAGATGTGACTTTGCTTCTCATTCACCTTCCACCATGATTGTGAGGCCTCCCCAACCATGAGGAACTGTGAGTCCATTAAACTTCTTTCCTTTATAAATTACCCAGTCTTGGGGTATGTCTTCATTAGCAGCATGAGAACAGACTAATACAGGGTTCTCAGCCAGTAGTTTGTATAGCTTTCTATTCCCCTGGTGGCCACCAGGATGTGAGCTGTACCCTCATCTAGCCTACCTTAAAAGTTGGTAGCTCCTCTACCAACTCTACCTTGCTGTTTCTGATTGATAGGCTAATTAAAACTCTCTAAAGCCAGAGGAGCCCTGCATTCTACCCTCAGCTGAGTGTGAGCTCTGTATGGCCTAGGAAGTCAGCATGGACTTGGGGACCAAAGAGCCTGGTGGAATCGCAGCTCTGCCATTGGTGTCCTGTGCCCACTGGGATGTGTTATTTGCCCTCTCTGTTCTTCAGTTCCCTCCTCTGTGAAATGGGGGGAAATAGCATCTACTGCACAGTCGCTGTGAGGATTAGGTGAATTCATGTGTGAGAACATTTCAAACAGTCCAGGAAGCACTATGTAAATAGTTGCTATCATTATTTTTTGTTTTCACTCAAAAAACATTGCTTGGTTCTGATGCTTGCTAAAGATAGTTGAGGTTCCCAGGTATATGACCTCCAGGTTAGAGAAGTTACGTATTAAATGACAGATTTGGTGCAGAGGGGAATCTCGTAGGCTTTGTTTTAGAATTTGATTATTTTCTGTTGTATCTCATTGTCCTCTTTTTAATAGCTCTAGACATCTAATCCTGAGCTAGTCTTTCACCGTTCTGAGACTCATAAAAATTCTGAAATGCAGGGGTTAAGAATGGTCAATCAAGTCTTAAGTGCTTTGCAAAATGAATTTATTCCCATGAGAATTAAAGTGATGTCCTGAAGGAAGTCACAGTTAATGGCTGGTTTCCTTTAGGGAAATATTCTTGAAGAATTATAGTGCTGGTCTCACGTATCTTTGATGGAAACCAAACAACTCCTGGGTTAATGTTTAGTTAAGTGAACCAAAAAAGAAGTATCACTTTGCTTAGTTAGGAGCAGAGGAAAATTAATTATTTGAATGGAGAAATGACGTTTGAAAATGAGAAATAATTATGTTCTAGTGGTGGGATTACGGATGATAAGTATTTTTCTTTTTTTAAAGATGGATTTGCCTTTTAAAAAGGGAAGGGAAAAAAGCCTGAAGCTGTCATAGTCTCACTAAAATAAATGATCTTCACTGCAGTTCTAACATTGTGCAGCTAAGTATCCTAAAATTAAGTCCCACAGCCTAAACTCTCGAATAGGTAAGAATATTCTGAGACACTGGTAACACGTATCTGAAGAGTGCTGGCATTTCGTGCTGTGAGTTTCCTGGGTTGATTTCGGTTTGAGTTCACAGTGCAAGTCTGTTGGGTGGGCAGAAAGGAAGAAACATCACCTTTGGACATGAGTTCCGAGTTCTGTCTGTCGTCTGCGTTCTTCCTTCCCCCACATCGTCCTGGCTTGGCTTCAGGCAAGTCTGTGAGATAAAGGTTGGTGGCTTAGCTTCCTAGGGCTTCTGTAAGAAATTACCGCAATCTGGTGGTTTTAAAACAACAGAAATGTATTGTATTACAGTTCAGTAGTCCAGAAGTCCCAAATCAACATGTCAAGAGGGCCACATTCCCTCCAGAGTCTCAGGGGAAGACCCTTCCTGGCCTCTTTCCACTCCTGCTGGCTTCCATGGTTCCTTGCCTGGTGACTGCGTTACGCCATTCTCAGCAGCTGTCTTCACACGGCCTTCTTCCCTTTGTCTCTGTCAAATCCCCCTCATCTTTTTAAGGACACCAGTCATTCAATTTGAGGCCTACCCTAAATCCAAGATGATCTCGTCTCAAGGTCTTTATTTAACTACACCTGCAGAAACCTTGCTTCTAAATGAAGTGGCGTCGTTCTTCTGCGTTAGTACCTGAGGGTCGTTGCCTAATGCCAAGAAATCAAGGACACGGACACACAAGGAGTGAGTTTAAGAGCAGGAGTTTAATAGGCGAGACGAAGAGAAAAGCTCTCTCTCCTGCAGAGAGAGAGAGGGGCTCCTGAGTACATCTTCCAGTTCCATGGGGAAATGCACGGGGTTTTATAGATGAGCACAAAGAGGCGGTGTCTGATTTACATAGGGCCCAAAAGATTGGTCAGACAGGTGTGCCATTTACATAGCGTAGAGAGAAGCTGGCCCCCGCACCCTAATTTTTTATCATGCAGGTGGGTCCTCAACCTGGCCAGTGCCATGTTGCCTGCTTCTTACTGCACACCTGGTTGACAAAGAAAAGGGAAGATGGAGCCTCCATGTCAGACATGCCTGGCTTCCAGGTAGCTTTTTCCCATCGGCAGAGCTGCCAGCATTCACCCGTGCAAGCGTCTAGCTTGCTCATCTATGTCTGTAGCTCAATTTTACTTGCTGTTCTGCTAGAAAAGGAATGATTTGGGGGCTACTTTCTGTTATAAGGGAAACCTTGCCGAGGACTCTCTTACCCTTGGTAATTGCCTAAATAATTTCTTTCTAGTTCCTGTAGCACAAATAAGGTCACGTTCCCAGGTACTGGGTCTTAAGACTTGGGACCACTACTTAACCCACTGTAGCTGGCCTCACAGATGTCTCAGCTGACCACCAGGCGGGCTTTCCACCCAAGGACGCACTTCCCATTCCCCGCTGCACCAGCAATGTGTGGAGAGAGGGGAGTCACGGAGCAGGGAGCCAGCAGCTTAAGTTTGAAATCCAGTTTCCTGTTCTTGAGACTGGAACCTGCAGGGTGCTATTGAATGTCTCCCAGCCTTGGTTCCTGTCTTGAGTAAAATGAAGGTGATGGTGTCTGCCCCTCTGGGTCACAAGAAGCATGTGGGAGAATATGGGAAAGCAGCTGGCAGGGTGCAGGACAGCAGGAACTCAGTACCTACCCTTGAATCTGAATGCAGTCACTCCAGGCTCTCAATATTAACTTTCTTGCCCTCAGGTGCATGATGTCTGAGGATTAACAAACCTCTTCAGTGAATCCAGATAAATGGGGAGTTGACCTTTCTGGATGACACAGGTTGTTGACCATGAGTTAATATATTCAATGAATTAATATAAAGAGCCTTGGCAGTGCCTGGCACGGCAAAGGGACATATATCTGTGGTTGTCATTGTCATCGCTGTGGTTGCCATTGCTATGGCACCATAACCCTGTTGATCTGAACCAGCAGAGATGACACCTTGAGGTAGCCCCTGGAGATCTCAACCGAGAAGCCCTAAGCCCACCCCCAGGTATGTTGCGAAAGTGGCCTTCTTTCCTTTACCTAACTTGTGACATCCTTCAGTCCAGGACTCAGTATACAGTGGGCCCTCAAAATATAGGATTAACTATTAACTGAAAAACCTTATTCCAGGTGTCCAGGTAATGAGCAGAAGTGGAGTGACTTTCTCCTAATAATCTCTTCAACTGATGTGCTGAGAGTGGAGCTCAACCAGTGGCCACTGCAAAAGACACAGAGCAGGCAAAATTCCCTCTCCTTTTATCAGAAGAAAGAGCTTCTCCATCCTTTCAACCTTGGCCCAGTAATTGGTCCCTTTAGGAGTTAGTGTAAGAAAAGCCACACATGCCTTCGCCAGGCTGAAGTGAGACCTTTAATGGGAAGTTGGGGCTTTATTGATGCCGAGAAACAGAACACTGCTTTGAGCTCAAAATAACTTTTCACTAAACTCCTTCAACAGCTTACTCCCTAGGTGACTCAATGTTTTGCTGCCGTCTGAAGCTCTGTATCCTCCAGTGGAGCATGATTTTCTTCATGGTCATCACCCATCTTCACCAGCTAACGTTGGCTGAATATCCATAGCACGTCAGACTCAGTCTAGACACATAAAGGAGACCCTGTTGTGGGCCTGAGGGCCGTTAGAACTCTGGATGGCTGCATAGACGAAGGTGAGGCTGTGGAGCAAAGGCAGAGTTGATGGTGAAGGGCTTTTTTTTTTTTGTGATGGAGTCTCACACTGTCACCCGGGCTGGAGTGTGGTGGCGCTATCTTGGCCCACTTCAACCTCTGCCTCCCGGGTTCAAGTGATTCTCCTGCCTCAGCCTCCCAAGTAGCTGGGACTACAGGTGTGTGCCACCACGCCCAGCCAATTTTTATATTTTTAGTAGAGACGGGGTTTCACCATGTTGGCCAGGATAGTCTTGATCTCTTGAGCTCGTGATCTGCCCATGTCAGCCTCCCAAAGTGCTGGGATTACAGGTGTGAGCCACCACGCCAGCAATGAAGGGCCTATTTTTAACATTTATTGCCGCCATGTTGCTCCTATGATGTCATTATGAACGGTCTCTGTGAGTCCGGGCAGTGGTTAATATCTACAAAGATATGTAGCAATTTCTGTCCTCCTGGGATAGAATATGAACAAAATCCAGGTCTGGAGTCATGGATGTTGAACATGATAGTACATTTCCTGGCGTCACTAAGGTCTGATCTCTTCCTGTTTTCCTACAGTTCTATGAAAATTTCTTTCTAACACTGTGTTTTCTTGAGCCCAATGTTATTTGCTATTTTGGGGGGCCTGTCATCCCTTATATCCGTCCCTCTTCCTCCCAAGGTATCCCGAGGTTGATGTGCATTGTTATTGTACACTTTTTCAACATGTGCAAGTCTGTCTAGCTTATAATCTACCATCATTTTGTGTTGTTTCAAGTTTTATATAAATCGTATTACACTCTACAGATCCGTTTGTAACTTGTTTTCTGTCCAACCTTATAGACTTGAGATAGATCTATATTGATTTATCTAGATCTAGTTTATTCATTTTACTTGTTATATGATGACAATAATTTGTTCATTTTCCTAATGGAGGACACTAGATTGCTTCCACATTTATGCTATTTATTTAAAAAAATTTTTTTTTTTTTTTTTTTTTTTTTTTTTTTTGGGGGTTCACTCTTTTTCCCACGCTGGAGGGAAGGGGCACGGTCTCAGCTCCACCGGGGTTATAGCAATTCTTCTGCCTCAGCCTCCCGAGTAGCTGGGACTACAGGCATGCACTCACCACACCCAGTTAATTTTTGTATTTTCAGTAGAGACGGGGTTTCACTGTATTGACCAGGCTTGTCTCAAACTCCTGACCTCATGATCCATCTGCCTCGGCCTCCCAAAGTGCTGGGATTACGGGCATGAGCCACCGTGCCTGGCCTATGCTCTTTTAAGCAGATCAATATACATATACATATCTATCTATCTGTCTATCTTATCTACCTAATCTATCTATCTATCTATCTATCTATCTAATCTATCTATCTATCTGTCTATCTGTCTATCTATCTGTCCCCTTCTTGTGTTCTCCTTGTGAGATTTTCCTGTGTGAGAGTTCCCCTAGGTCTGGGGTATACCTAGAAGGGGAATTGCCAGTCATGTGTACCTTTAACTGGCTTTGGCAACTTGCTCTCCAAAGTTTTTACATTCGACCAGCAGTATTAGAGGATTGTTCTTCCTCAAATTCTTACCAGTGAAAGCTTTTATCAGGTTGGCCAAAAAGTTTCCCTCTGACTGGAGTGAAATAGGCATTTGCCTCTCTGTGATTGCAGGGAAAGTTAAACACCTTTTCATATGGTGATCAGCCATCAGTGTTGCTTCTTCTGTGAACTGTTTGTTTATAGTTCTAGCACCTTCTCCCTCCTTCCAGTTTTGGGGCTTGAAGAGGAGAGGTGATTCTTTACTCACTGATTGATAGAAATTCTTTATGTATTCTGGATACTAATTCTTTGTTGATATAAGTTGCAAATTATCTTCTGCTGGGATGTGACATTTTCATAAAATATTTTGATGAAAGAAAAATGAGAAATAGGGAAGAGCATTCAATCTTCAAGAGAAGCATCCATAAAAGGGTCTATTTATTCTGCTCCTGAGACAACTTCGTGGTGTGTTAAACTAATGAATCATTACAGTTCCCATATATGCAGATATTATTAGATGAGACTTTTTTTTTTTCCTTTCTGAGGTTTGGTTTGGTTTTGCTTTGCCTGTGTTTTTGTTTGTTTGTTTTTGTTTTGGGACAGAGTTTTGCTCTGTTACCCAGGCTGGAGTGTAATGGCAGATATCAGCCCACTGCAACCTCTGCCTCCCAGGTTCAAGCAATTCCCGTGCCTCAGCCTCCTGAGTAGCCAGGATTACGGGTACCCACCACCAGGCCCTGCTGATGTTTTGTATTTTTGTAGAGACGGGGTTATCACCATGTTGCCCAGGCTGATCTTGAACTCCTGAGCTTGGGCAATCCACCCGTCTTGGCCTCCCAAAGTGCTAGGATTACAGGCGTGAGCCACTGCGCCAGGCCTTGCTTTGCCTTTTTAAAGCATCACCTTTAGGGACATGCCATTCTTCTTGATGGCTCTCCATGCTCACTTGTTTGAGACTTTAGTAACAAGTTGCTGACACCATTGCCTAAGTCCCAGATGAACGTGAAGTCTGCCCACTTGCAGGTCATGGTATCTTAACTAGCTTCTTGACACTAGCTCATGCGTGATTAGCTTCCATCCTCCCAAACTGGAAGCAATCTGTATCATCAGAAGCCCACCAAAAAGCATAATTCTGTCCACCAAGAGATAATGGCTGACATATAACACCCTGACATATACCCTGTTAAACTTTTTCTAATACATATGTGACTATATGAATATCATCTCATACAACAACAGTGATCATAAACACTTCTTTTAGATTGTAGGTTTTTTTCACCCAGTAAACTCCTCAGAAGTCTTCCTAGGTTAATGTATAGATTCCTACAGTGTCAGCTTTGATGGCTGGGTAGTATTTCATTGTTATCTTGAAGATTTTAAAAAACCCTTTTTTTTTTTTTTTTGTTGGATATGTGGCTGCTTTCCATTTTTTACTGTAGGGAGCAATCTTGAATTGACCCTTCTTGTGCATGGATGTTTGTGAATGTCTAAAATCTAAGACCTGGAATTGCAGGGTGAAAGTTAGGCTGATCTCTACGACTTTCGGTGTATATCCCAGAGTTGTTAACATAACGTGCAGTTGTCTTGTGCTCTCATTTGGAGGATACTTACTGAGGATGAACTGGGGATACGAAGATGATGAGCTCACCGTCTTGTGTCAGGGGCTCATGGTCTAGGGCAGCAGTCTTCAACCTTTTTGGCGCCCGGACTGGTTTCATGGAAGACAGTTTTTCCATGGACCAGGTGGTGGGTGGTTTCAGGATGAAACTTTCCACCTCAGATCATCAGGCATTAGATTCTTGGAAGGGGGGCACAGCCTAGAACTCTCACATGTGCAGTTCACCATAGGGTTTGCACTCCGATGAGGATCTCATGCCACTGCTGATCTGATGGGAGGCAGAGCTCAGGCGGTAATGCTTGTTTGCCCCTCGCTCACCTCCTGCTGTGCAGCCCGGTTCCTAACAGGCCATGGACAGGCACCAGTCCACGGCCTGGGGGTTGGGGTCCAAACACTGGCAGTTGGGCAGGGAGGCAGCAAGCTCAGGACATGAGGAAATTACCTCTAGGAGGAAGAAGATTGGTCTCTAGCTTAAGGAGGTAGATGTCAATCGACTGAAATTCTCTGGGGATGATGCCCCCAGCTCCCCTCTCCACACAACAGCTTTCTGTCTAAATGATACAAAATGCTTCCCTCGATTAAAAGCACAGCCCTCGCTGTATTTGACGTGAGCCATAAAACCTCTTGCACTGCAGTCTCTACCCCTGTGAGTTGTGGAGAATCACAGCCGTAACTTCCTCTGCCTCACAGCCACGAGATGCAAGACACATAATGGATGGGAGAGTGCTCCCCAACTGTCAGGCTCTGTATAAATGTTGTATACACAGTACCCCTAATGCTGTCCTTGGGTGTGTACAAGGCGTCTGATGAGTAACAGCTCTCAGAAGATGTTAAAGAGGATGCTGGGCCGGGCACAGTGGCTCACGCCTGCAATCCCAGTACTTTGGGAGGCTGAGGTGTGTGGTTTACCTAGGTTAGGAGTTCAAGACCATCCTGGCCAACATGGTGAAACCTTGTCTCTACTAAAAATATAAAAATTGGCCAGGCGTGGTGGTGCACACGTGTAATCTCAGCTACTCAGGAGGCTGAGTCAGGAGAATCACTGTGAACCCAGGAGGCGGAGATTGTAGTGAGTTGAGATGGTGACCCTGCACTCCATCCTGGGTGGCAGAGTGAGACTTTGTCTCAAAAAAAAAAAAAGAAAAAAGAGGATGCTGGTTCTGAAACGAGACCTACCTTCTGAACAGGAGTGTGGACAGCCCAAGAACCCATCACTGCAACTTATAATCCTCCTCAGCTGAACATCACTGGGGGAGCACATGGGCTCTGCTTGCTTATGGCCTGGGTTCAAATCCCAGGTCTGCCACATACAGCTCTGTAACCTCAGACAAGTGACTCAGCCTCCTGTACCGCATTTTCCACATGCGTGACATCTGGTGATCACAGAGTTTTTGTGAGAATTAAAAGAAATAAGGCATATAAAATGCTCAGACTGTGACTTGGTATAGTAAATGTTCAATACATGTAAGCTTTTATCATTCTTGTTATTATTATTTACAACTTGTATATTTATTTATTTTAAGACAGGGTCTTCCCCTGTTCCCCAGGCTGCAGTGTAGCAGCACGATCAGGGCTCACGGTAGCCTTGACTTTCTAGGCTCAAGCAATTCTCCTGTCTCAGCCCCACAAGTACGTAGGACTACAGGTGTGCGCCACCATGCCTAGCTAATTTTTTTTTTTTTTAACTTTAGTAGCGATGAGGTCTTGCTGTGTTGTCGAGGTTGGTCTTTAACTCCTGGGCTCAAATGATCCTCCCACCTTGGTCTCCCAAAGTGCTGGGATTACAGGCATGAGCCACTATGCCTGGCCATATTTGCAGCTTGTTAATACTTGCAAAGAAACTGTTAGAACAGAAAAAAAAAAAAAAATCATTCCCTCAACCATTTAAAAGCATCCTAAAATCAAGTGCCTGTTTTAAGATAGTTTTCATTCATTGTTCTGGTACTTCCTAAATAGTTCCTTCCCAGTAAAAGTGCCCCACTTTGGTGGTTTAATTATAGGCCATGAAGATATACTTTTTCCGTGTAAGGTTGGAAGGAAAAGTTGGTTTGCTGCTACAGGAAATGAGTTGAAGCTCCGTGGCTGTCGACAGCCTGGTGGAGTTGCCCTGGAAGTCTGTGTCCAGAGCTGTCTCCCAGGTCATCCTACTGCTGCACCGTGGCCGACTCCCATGCAGAGAAGGTCCTTTTATAAAAACCTAAGCATAACCGTGTTGAGAGAGCAGTCATCCTGGCAAACTGTTTTTTAAATTGTCGCTGAAACCACTTGCCTTTGCTCTGAGATGATCTCTGTGTACCCAGGGGTCTTAGAACGTTAGGCCCAAGAGTGTCTGGTCCAGGTTTTATGGCCTAGGAAGCAGTATAATAAATCTTAATTTTTCTAAATAAAGACATTTTAAAAGTTACCAGCAGGGCACGGTGGCTCATGCCTATACTCCCAGTAATTTGGGAAGCCAAGGCGGGCAGATCACCTGAGGTCAGGAGTTTGAGACCAGCCTGGCTAACATGGCAAAACCCCGACTTTACTAAAAATACAAAAATTAGCTGGACGTGGTGGTACTCGCCTGTAGTCCCAGCTACTCAGGAGGCTGAGGCAGGTGAATCACTTGAACCCGGGAGGCAGAATTTGCCATGAGCCAAAATTGCACCACTGAACTCTGGTCTGGGTGATACGTCTCAAAAAAAAAAAGGTTACCATTGGCCAAACCATCATTTCATCAAGGAAAGTTGATTTGAACACCCCCTCCTCAAAAAATAGAAAAAAAAGGAAGGAAGGACATAAGCCCGGTATATTTCCAAAGACTATATAAATTAATTTCATGTAAAACTTCCTCCTTTGTTCTTGTTCTTCGCTGGTGCGTCCAAGGTGTCACAGACCTCATCCATGCAAAGAAAAGAAGATAAGATGACTTGCTCTGAGTGGCGTGGTAAATCACACTCAGGCAAGACTGAGCACAAACGGTTCTCCTGAAGATGCCTTCTAGGCTGCTAGTCAGTGACTTGTTTAAACTGCTCCAATCCTTGTGTTGTGCAGATGCAAACTGATGCAGTTGAATTACATGATTTATTGTCTAAATTGTTCATGACCAAAGAACACCGATTCATTTTATTAAATAAAGAAGCATTTATTTAGAGTTTAAATGTCTGATTCTGAGGTTGAGTCAGGGTAAAGGCTAAGCTGCTGTAATAAAGAGAGATGAAACTAGCGGCTACGGAAAGAGAGAAGTCAGTGTTTCCTCCCATGTAGCAGTCCTCAGTGGGGCGGCTTTTCTCCATGTGGTCATTCAGGGACGTGAGCTGCTTCCATCCTGATGCTCTGTTGTTTTTCCTGAGTGCTTTCCTGGTTTGCATGGTGGAAGGCAGAAGCTGGGTTGCTACTTTGTGTGCATGGAAGTGGGGGAAGAGGATGAGGCGCCAAAACTCTGTGTCTTGAGGCCAAGACCCCTAAGCCTCGCAGCACTGTGTTCACAGCCCACTAGCCCAAGCCCAGTAAAGCAGGTGCACGTAACTGCAAGAGAGGAAGGCAAATGGAGCTCGCAGTGGGAGGCCACATGCACAGCTGAAACTTGGGGGTGGAGTGAGGAGGGGTTCCTATCCCTAAAAGAAGAGGAGAATGACTACAGTACTTGGGGACAAAGAGTAAATTCTTTGTCACAGATATGAAGATGTTTTTAATGCATTTTGTTTTTCTCTCTAGCAGAATGGGAAAAGGAAAGCCCTGCTTCTAGAAGTATTCCAGTGTTCTGCCCACCCTATGAGATTCTCCCAATATTTGGAGGGCAAAGGTTCAGGCAGACATAGCTGGTGTAAGAGTAAATCTATCACCTGGGCATGGTGGCTCACGCCTGTAATCCCAGCACTTTGGGAGGCCGAGGCAGATGGATCACCTGAGGTCAGATGTTCGAGACCAGCCTGACTAACATGGAGAAACCCCATCTCTACTAAAAAAATACAAAATTACCTGGGTGTGGTGGTGCATGCCTGTAATCCCAGCTACTCAGGAGGCTGAGGCAGGAGAATTGCTTGAACCAGGGAGGCGGAGGTTGCAGTGAGCCGAGATCATGCCATTGCACTCCAGCCTGGGCAACAAGAGTGAAACTCTGTCTCAAAAAGAAAAAAAAAAAAAAAGTAAATCTATCCTATGTCGGTTGTAGGTCTGGTAAATGGAGGATTCTAAGCCTTTCTTTTTTTCCCCAACCATAGCTCTTCCACTGGAGTATTTCACACAGAGATCCAAGGACCCTGCTGGAAGAAGATCCTGGGTCCCCAAAGCCCAAATCTGATCGTATTGCCCAGTGTCAGTGATGACAGCTCTTCCTGGCATATGTTGGTTGGGTGGGATGGTCTAAGGACGGCAGGAAGTTTTAGAGCCTAAATTTACCAGCTCTCAGCCCCTGCTTGATGATGCTCAACAGAACGAACAAAGCTGTAGATTACTTGTCCAGATGGCCTCTTTATTTTTAGATTGGTGATCAGTTTCCAGCGTCTCTTTATTTCTTCACCATGATGGTCTCAATGATGACTTCAGAGAAGGGCAAACTCGGGCACTCTAGGAAAGACACACTTCTTGTCGTGTTATTGCCTGACACTTCTGGGAATTCACAGGAAAATCATCATGTGTAATGCGTGGGGGGTTTTGTTTTTTGGGTTTTTTTTTTTTTTTTGGCACATTTACAGTTAAATTCCCCAAATCCAAGAAAATGACTTCGCAGTTCCTGGGGAAAATAAATTATGAATGGAAATGGAACCCAGCTCCTCCCTACCAGAGGGGCCCAGAACATCTTGTTCTCTGGTGCAAAACTGCATCGATCACGTTGGCCACAGAACTGCAGATGCCTCACTGATCCACATTCCTCAGTTAAGGACCAAGATAGAAATCTTCGTATATACTCTCACTGAGGGAATAAATTAATATCTGTGTTAGTTTCCTAGGGCTGCCGTAACAAATTGCCACAGTTTGGTTGTTGAAAACAATAGCCATGTATTGTCTCTCAGTTCTGGAGGCCAGAAGGCCAAAATCAAGAGGCTAGCAGAAAACAAAGTGGTTCCTTCCATCCCAGACATCTTCCTGGCTTCTGCGGGTGTTCAGCAGTCTTTGCCAATTTTTGCTTTGAAGATGCATTATTCTAATGTCTGTGCCTGTCTTCACATGGCGCTCTTTCCCTATTGCTCCAATGTTCAAATCTCCCTCTTGTTTGTTTTTTTGTTTGTTTGTTTGTTTGTTTGAGATGGAGTCTCACTTTGTTGCCTAGGCTGGAGTGCAGTGGCACAATTTTGGCCCACAGCAACCTCTGCCTCCCAGGTTCAAGCGATTCTACTGCCTCAGCCTCCCGAGTATCTGGGACTACAGGCGCCTACCACCACTTCTGGCCAATTTTGTATTTTTAGTAGACATGGGGTATCACTTTGTTGGTCAGGCTGATCTTGAACTCCTGACCTCAAGCAATCCACCTGCCTTGGCCTCCCAAAGTGCTGGCATTACAGGCGTAAGCCACCACGTCTGGTCCTTTTTTTTCTTTATAGTTACACTTGGATCTCTCTCTGTTGCCCAGGCTGGAGCACAGAGGTGTAATCGTGGCTCACTGTATCCTCAAACTCCGGGGCTCAAGTGAGCCTCCCACCTTGGCCTCCCAAAGTGCTAGGATTACAGGTGTGACCCACTGCACCTGGCCTTCCCTCACTTTCCTTTCATAAGTACATCAGTCATTGAGTTGACGGCTCGTCCTATATTCTAGATCATCGTATCTCAGGATCCTCAACTTAGGTACATTTGCAAAAACTCTATTTTCAAATAAAGTCATAATCACAGATACCAGGGTTAGGTCTTGGCCATGTGTTTTCAAGGGATGCAGTTCCACCCACTACAGTATCATAGCAAACGTGCATAAAAAGGTGCAATCTGTTACCACTGAGTCCGTGTTGTGTTGACTGCAAAGGTATACAGCATAGAGCCTGGCAAATGCAGCAGGCCCATTTTTCACAGTTGGAAAATCAAAAGTGCTAGAAAGCGAGCTGGCTCACCCTGTAGGGATGGATGGTGGGTCGCCTCAGGCCCTGCTTTCGTTCCCGGGGACCCCATTTGCACAGCTGTGCATGGAGCCAGCTCACGCATCGTCAGCAATGCCTCTTTCACATGCGTTTGCTCCCTAAGTCTCTGTAACTAGCGGGTGGGTGTGGTACCTGCCATTCATCTCCCAGGGCTTTGTAAGTGTTATTATACTTCTTGATGGGGACCTTCTGGCATTTTTACCACTTTGTACCTTTGCTGTTTATTGTGGTTCCGTGGAGCCCAATAAAAGCAAGATAAAAAAGGCAAGGGAGAACAGGGCAGGAAGAGCCAGAATTGTAATTTAGTCATGTAAGGTTCAGTTGGATGCGTCTTTCATTTGCCCTCCGCCCTGCCTTCACTGCTGGGCTGTTCAGAGCCAGGCTCTGCTCCACTTCACCCCAGTGACATTACGCCCCCCACATCCCCATCCGTGGGGTGATCAGTATCTTCTTCAGTGCATGATGGAAAGGGGGAAGACTTTCATTCTCATCAGATGTTCAAGATCTTTGTAGGAAATTGAAAAAATTAAAATTGGAAATATGAAAATTTTAAACTTCAAATAATTTCTTCTTTGAAACTATGTATTATGAAGGATGTTGTGGTATAGCCACTGCAGAGTGCGAGAAAACATTATGCAGAGCTGAGCGTGAAGCAGGGGTGGAGTGCTCAGGTTTCAGGGGTGGCCTCGGAGGTTCTAGCTCTGATGCGACTGAGACAGCCAAGTATAAAAGGGTCCCCGAGAACCTCCCACCTGGCCTGTGCACTGGGAGGAGTGCGCACTGGGGTGGAGCCGTGGGATTTCGAGTTGTTTGCAGCGGGCGGAGCCTGGCCTCCCCTGTTCTGGGATGGTACCTGGGGATTCAGTCTGTGAGGCGGGAAGCCTACTAGCAGGACCCTCACTTTGCTGAGAGTCCCTCTTTCCCTTTTCTCCTTTTCACCCAAAACCTTCTCGCCGTTCAGAGTGTCTGTGAACCTGATCTCTCATGGTCATGTGACAAGAGCCTGGCTTTTAGCTGAACTAAGGAGAAAGCCCGACCATACTACCATCCAGAGTCCTCCTCCTTCCTGCCCTGGATTCTTGAGAAATAACTGAACTCTCTCCAGAAGGTGTTTTCTGTGATGGCATAAGTGGATCTGTGGAGGCCCAGGGCCAGTGTTCCTTCTGTCTCTCTGCTGTGCTTCCTTGGAATTCTGGCCCTTGGCCCTTCCCTGAACGCATCAGCTCCTTGAGGGTAAAAGGAGCAAAGAACCCTTGTCACAGACGCCTCATATGAATTGTTCTATTTTTAAGACAAAGAACAACAGTTGGCCTTAAAAATAAATCTCGTTTGTGTTTCTTTTGGTTGTTGAGAAGTAAAGAATTTTCGAAACAGGTCTGTTTTATACACAAACGTTTGTCTAAATAGAGCACTCTCTAGATCTTAAAACGAACAACCAGGCGAGCACTCGAAATGCTTCTGCTGTGGGCTTTGGTAGACAGGGAGAGAGGTGAAGGTCCCTTCAGTCCTTTTTTCTCTTTCAAATAGATGTTTTTATTGTGGTGAAATATCCGTAGCATAAAATTTACCACTTGAGCTGTTGATTGTACAGTTCAGTAACGTTTAGCACATTCATAGTGTCATGCACTCACCACCATCCAGCTCCAGAACGTTCTTGTTCTCCCTGAATGAAGCCCTGTCCTCACTAAACACCAGCTCCTCATTTTCCCTCCCCTCTAGCCCCTGGTAACCACCCTTCTACCTTCTGTCTCTCTGAATTTGACTGCTCCAGACACCTCACATAGGCAGAATCATTCAGTATTTGTCATTTTGTGACTGGTGTATTATTTCACTTAGTACAGAGTCCTCAGGGTTCATTCATGGAGTCACGTGTGTCAGAGTTGTATTCATTTTTAAGACTGAATAACATCCCACTGTGTGGGTATACTGCCCTTCATTGAATCATTCATCAGTGGACATTTGGCTTGTTTCCACATTCCTCCTCTTCCCACTGAGGCCTTCCTCTCCGTCAGTTCCCGCTGTCCTCCTCTCCCCACTGAGGCCTTCCTCTCCATCACTTCCCGCTGTCCTCCTCTTCCCACTGAGGGCTTCCTCTCCATCAGTTCCTGATGTCCTCTCTTCTCCCCATCGTGGCCTTCCTCTCCACCAGTTCCCGGCAGTAGCTCCCTGTCTCTCCTTGGTGATCGCCTATGGAACAGAATTTTGCTGTAATGAGCCACTCCTGCTGACAGGATTTCCCAGAATGTGTTAAAAGAAAAATGAAACACGTAAAAGTTCTAAATAAAAACATGCTTTGGGTAAGCTTTGGTGAAAGTGGCCTAGGAGACAGGGAGGCTTCCCAGCATAATAAGCCCTTTCTTACACCTTTATGCAAATCCCAGATTAGTAGATATTGTGGGAGTCAGTTTCTAAAAGAAAACTTGATGTCCGAAAGCCACTCACAGTTACTTTGTTTCACCATGTGTTTTATTTGTAAGAGGAAAACAGTGGAATAGAGGATGTTTGTGCAGCCAGGGTTTTCTCTTGTTCCCTTGCTAGGTAGAAACCAAGTGCTGGATGAAACTGTTTCTGTCTGGCTGCTGAATAAAGACATGATTTGCTGAATTCATTTTGGCAGCACACGCTGAGGACAAAGTACCAGTCTACAACCACACTACTTAATTAGGATTCTCTGAAGACATGCCAATAGCATCTGCTTCTCAGAAGTAATGCTGCAAAAAGATCAGTCTTAATTTTGAGTATGACTTGATTTAGCCACATGCCTAGGCCCACTTCTTTAAAAGAAAGTCCAAATTTATCTTGTGCGTTCTTTGAGGGAGTGACAACCTAGAATCGGCTTAAAACATAAAATGTGGAAAGTAATATAACATTTTTACAATTCTGATTGCACTTCTAGGATTTAGTAAACCTTGAGCCACCAAGAGACTGGACTTAGGGGTGTGTTGCCTGCAGTAGGATGCTAAGTTGTTTCTTGGTGGAAACATGGAGATGGTTAAACTAGGATGATAAGAGAGTGACTTTTTGTCTCTGTCAGCTACTCTAGAGCTGTCCCCGACTTCCCTGGAAGACATAAGCATCCCTTCCTCCATGACCCCGAGGCTCCTTGTGAGTAATTCCACATTAGAGCATTTGTCACGTCACAGTGGAATTTTCATGTGTACACGGGGTTTCATGTACACACGTGTGTACATGAAGGGCACAGGCTCTGCATTGTTTTATTCCAAGCACAGGGTCAATGTACAGTATTGCAGTTAACAAGGACAACCATTTATTAAATGCCTACTGCATGCTAAGCCCTACTCTAGAAACTTAATCACAGGGAGAAAGGCGTTATCACCATTTCACAACTGAGGACCAAGTAGTTTAGAATTTCCCCCAGTCACTAAACTCATAAGTAAACCCCGGAGACCTGTGGGACTCCAAAGCTGGTGCTTTTCTCATAGGAACATGGCTTCCATGTTGATGGGAAGACATCATATGCCTCGTAAAAGACTTAATGATCAGAATCACAATGAGATTCTTCACACTCACTGGGATGGCCATGATCAAAAAAGACAGATAATAGTGTTTTGTTTGTTTGTTTGTTTTGAGACAGAGTCTCGCTCTGTTGCCAAAGCTGAAGTGCAGTGGCGCAATCTCACCTCACTGTAACCTCCGCCTCCTGGATTCCAGCAATTCTCCTGCCTCAGCCTCCCCAAGTACCTGGGATTACAGGCGCGTGCTGCCATGCCCAGCTAATTTTTGTATTTTTAGTAGAGACGGGTTTCACCATGTTGGCCAGAATGGTCTTGAACTCCTGACCTTGTGATCCACCCACCTTGGACTGCCAGAGTGTTGGGATTACAGGGGTAAGCCACTGTGCCTGGCCAATAGTAAGTGGTGATGAGGATGTGGCAAAATGGAAACCCTCATAATTTCTGGAATGTGCATTGGTACAGCTCCTTCGGAAGAGAATTTGGCAGTCACTCAAAAAGTTAAAGTTGCCATATGACCCAGCAATTCCTCTTCTAGCTATATGCCCAAGAGAACGAAAGCATATGTTCTTACAAAAATTAATACAAGAAGGGTCATAGAAGCATCATTCATAGTAGCCAGCTGATGAATGGCTAAGTAAACGTGATATATTCATGCAATTGAAGATGATTCGGCAGCAAAAAGGAATGAAATACTGACACATGCTGCAACATAGAAGTGCCTTGCAGACATCCTGCTCCGTAAAAGAAGCAAGACGCACAAAGTCACATATTGTATGATTCCATTTATATGAAACATCCAGAATAAAGAAATCTCTATAGAAAGAAAGTAGGTTAGTGGTTACCTAGGGCTGGGGATGGGGAGCATTTGAAGGGGATTGAGGAGGAACGGCTAATGACTTTGAGGTTTCTTTTTCAGATGACAAATTAAATTGTGATCATGGTGGCACAACCGTATTAAAAATCATTGAACTGTACACTTTAAGTAGATGAATTGTATGGTATGTGAATTGTATCTCAAAGCTGTGTATAAAAAATAATGAACGACATCCTTACCTGCCTCAACAGTCACTAATTACTGTTAGTAGCTACTATGTACTATTAGTATCGGGTTGACATTATGTTGTGAAAACCTGGTCCAATGTATCCTTTTAGAACATAGCTTCTGTGCTCCCGTTTCACTCTGGGCACTTGTAGAGGCTCATCTATTAATGCATAATGGTGGGAAGGAAGCATCATAGAAGATTTGCTCATTATCAGAGTCACATTCAACGTGTTCCTTTTTCATTCATCTTCATGTTCTGAAAGGCTTTAATGAATCCCCTCAAATGGCTTGTTACATGAGCCTTTTGGAGAGACACAGCACCCTTCCTGGCAGGCAGAGAGCCACTGATCAGATTCAGTCCCATCATCCTGAAGCCTTGAGGGCAGTGAAGACTCCACTGAGTCATGCTGATCGATTGCTGCCATGACCCTGTTTACACTCAGTCCTTGCAAGATGTCAGGGTTCTGTCCTCTTAGCCAATGTGGTGGGGGAATGAAGCTTTTGCTGCCTTTTTTTTTAAGACAGGGTCTTATCCAATTGCCCAGGCTGGAGTATAGTGGGCCTTTGACCTTCTGGGCTCAAGCGTTCCTCCCACCTCAACTTCCTGAATAGCTGGGACCACAGGCATGCTCTACCATGCCCAGATAATTATTAATATTTTTGTAGAGACAGTCTCCTTACATTGCCTGGGTTGATCTCAGAACTCCTGGGCTCTAGTGATCCTCCCTTCTTGGCCTCCCAAAGTGCTGGGATTACAGGTGTGAGCCACCACACCCAGCCTAAGCTCTTGCTTCTGATACCTTTCCTCCCTGCACTCATAAACCCTTAAAAAATTCAAGATCCTTTTTCAGAATTGTACTATCTCACCAGGAGCCTTTGTGTCATCCTTTTGTCCCCATTGAATATCCCCCTTTATTGATGAGGTGTTGAGCCCTTGGTCACCCCCAAGTACATTGAGTGCTCCATCAATGGACATCTCACTGCTGAGACGGTTATTAATGGAGCAGTATGTCCCCAGAGGCCACTTGAGTAAATGTGGGTGTTTCAGAGATGGGGTTGGCAATGTAGCTAAATTGCATTTTAAGAGCAGAACCCACAAAGGCTCAATGACTACAGTTCATCAGCCTCTTTCACAGACTCATTCATTCATTTGACAGATGTCCAGCACTGCTCTAGGTCCTGGGTAGAGGCTGATGTCACAGAGCCAATGTGTGGATGCATGTGGAAGAGATACGGGGAGACCTGTGATGCCTGTGGGGAGGATGTGGAATAAGAGAGACATCACTGTGAAGTCAGGTGATCAGGAAAGCTACCCCCCTGTGGCCCATGCCTCCCTCTCTAGCATAGTTACACCCAGCTGCTGCATTTGGTCTTCAGAACTCCTTGGTTTTCCATAGTTCATGCCATTGCACGGTCTGTTACACTGCCATGTTTAGGTGTAACATTGGAAGGGTCACCACTAGAATGAAAGTTCAATAAGGATGGAGTTCTTGCTGGGCTTGTTTCCCACTGACTCACCTGCATTTATAGCTATACCTGGTAGACAGTAGACACTGAAATACCTGTCAAATGAACAAATATTAAATATCACTACAAATACCTGTAGAATCAACCAATATTAAAATGATATAGTCCCCCTTAGTGTAAGAAAGAAATTAAGGCAAACAGGAACAAAGAAAATTTTAAAATATTAAGCTAAATGTCTAAGATAAATAATGTGAATTAAAACATTGAAGACACTGAACCAGATAGCTGTGTGTTTCTCTGTCTCATCACCAGTATGTAAAACAGTAATTAAAATTATATTAATCAGATCCAGACGATGGTCTGATTTTCCAGTGGTAAGAGCTCTTGCCCAGCTCTTATTTGCTCTAAAAAATATTTGCTTCTCTTTAGCATATGTAAATACTTACCTCTGGATGCATGCATATTCACATAGCCACAGATATACACGCACATATGTAAGTATAATCATCAGTTTATGAGATAAATTAGTGACAGCATTCTGATTTCTTCTTTCTGTGTTACTAGATTTTTCCAAGTAGGTATTCAACTTAGTTGAAAAAACATACTGCTGAATTTAATTGTTGTTCTTTAAACTTAAACTGCTACTTATTAAGGGGGAGTGAACAATTATTCAATAAATGGTCTTTATTGAATATTTATTGAATATTGATGACTTTAATGGAATCAGCTCATCAATAATTTGGGAGAATAGGGAATTTAGACACTCATTTTATACCATGCATGAAAATAATAAATTCATTATTTAGCAATGAAAGATGAAAGGCTTACATATAACAAAGTTAAACCAGACTGGGTGCAGTGGCTTACACCTGTAATCCCAGCTCTTTGGGAGGCCAAAGCCAGTGGATGACCTGAGGTCAAGAGTTTGAGACCAGCCTGGCCAACATGGTGAAAACTCGTCCCTACAAAAATTCAAAAATTAGCTGGGTGTGGTGGCGTGCACCTGTAATCCCAGCAACTTGGGAGGCTGAAGCAGGAGAGTCTCTTGAACCCGGGAGGCGGAGATTGTAGTCAGCTGAGATCATGCCACTGTACTCCAGCCTGGTGACAGAGCAAGACTCCGTCTCAAAAAAAATAAAGTTAAACCAAAGAAATACCGGGAGACAATAACATTAAAGAAGTCTAAAACAACTCATACGAATGTATAAGGACCCCAGTAGATAAACTGGCAAAAGAATTCGAAAAGAGAGCTTACAGTAGAGGGAATATCATTACCAAGTGGACAAATGGAAAATATTCTGGTTCTTTAACAAAGGTATTAAAATTAGAAAAAGTACTGTACTATTTCTCACGTATTTAATTAGCAAAACATTTTAAAAATGAGTATCAATTGCAGGGAAAGAGCAATATTTTTCTATGTTTCAGGTTATATCATAAATTGATACTACTTTTGGAAATCAGTGGCCGTATATATCAAGAGCTCTGAAACATTTGTGGCTATTCTATTTCTAGAAATCTCTTCTAAAAAATACAAAAATATAAAAATGAATATGTATGAATACGTTCATTGCAGTGTTAACATAATGGAAGAGTAATTGTGCAGATTATGACTTATTTTTGAGGTAATTTAAAAATTAGAAAAATAAAAATTCAGTTACTCATATTTTAAAGTTATATTTATTGTAAGCTTAACAGTAAAAAAACAGGCATGTTTAAAATTACTAAAAGAAAATACATTAAGCCGGGCGCGGTGGCTCAAGCCTGTAATCCCAGCACTTTGGGAGGCCGAGGCGGGTGGATCACGAGGTCAAGAGATCGAGACCATCCTGGTCAACATGGTGAAACCCCGTCTCTACTAAAAATACAAAAAAAAATTAGCTGGGCGTGGTGGTGCGTGCCTGTAATCCCAGCTACTCAGGAGGCTGAGGCAGGAGA
>NW_022436988.1:16043734-16058743 GCF_009761245.1 Sapajus apella
TACATTAAAATGACCCAGCGATGGAGTTGTGGGGGAGTTCTGGGAAATTTTTTTATTTTCTTATTTTGTAATGCAGTTGCTTTTAAATTTTAAAACGCTTTTATAAATAGAAATAACTTATATTTCTAAGAGTTATGCTTCCTAGAATATTAAGTTTTTGCAGATTATTTTAACCAATAAAAATCAAAAGATGCAGGTTCTCTTGGCTGACTTTTAAATTAAAATATTAAGCATTTATTACCATAAGAGGAAAATACGCTGAAAACACCATTCATTAATTCTACGTTTGCCAAACCACTCTAGGGTTAAATGATTCTCTTTCTTTCTCGATTTACGTAGTTTTGTGGGAAAAAATCAGACATGTAATGCGTTAAGTGGAGAATTATTGCAAGCAAGCCATGAACTGTCTTTTAAAAGCTTTTCCTTTTGAGGGGAAGAAGCATGGATTTTCCACATCAACCCCTCAGTTAAATGAAAATCTGAGTCTTACGTATTTAAAGATAAACATACTTAAATTTTTATATTAGTATTTATTTGAAAGTCATGTCTGCTGGACTGCACACTTGACCTTCATAAGATGTCTCTTTCAGATCTTTCTCAAAATTTATTTTATTTATTTATTTCTTTATTTGAGATAGCGTCTTGCTCTGTTGCCCAGGCTGGAGTGCAATAGTGTGATCTCGGCTCGTTGCCATCTCTGCCTTCCAGGTTCAAGAGAGTCTCCTGCTTCAGCTTCCCGAGTAGCTGGGATTACGGGCATATGCCGCCACGCCCAATTAATTTTTCTATTTTTAGTAGAGATGATGTTTCATCATGTTGTCCAGGCTGATCTCAAACTCCTGGCTTAATTTTTAAAGTTAGTGTTGGGGTCCAGTTTGGAAAACACCACCTCATTTTCTCCTCCAGTGTGTCTTGATATTGATCCCAAAGAACGTACGTCAAACTAAGAAAGTTAATTTTCAGGTAGCAACATCTGGTTCCTTAGCCAGTTCATGGGACTCTTGAGTGCTTACGCTCAGAGCTTTTGCTGCAATTTCTAGATTCCACCTTCTGTTTGTTAGCTTCTCACAAGCAGTCCGGTATTTGGTAGGGTGCGGTGGGGCTGTGGGGGCGGCGCGTGAATTCTGAATCTAACTGGTAGGTTTGTTTGAGAGGCCTGTAGGATCAACCAGGTCTCACCTCTGCATGTGTGTTTAATTCAGCAGACGTTGTCATTTTGATGGCACATACCCTTCAGTAGAAAGAAGTTAAAGGTATTCTAAAATGAGGCAATGGAATATCTGTTTGGGTAGCTACATGGTCACTGAAGTCTCTTTTATGTTAAGATAAAATTGTCAAAGACAGTTTTTACAGATTTGGAACTTTCTGAGCGGACGATATACATGAGGGTTTTGGTGGTGGTGATGATTGCATCCAGAGCTGGTCTTAGAATGCGTTGAAGCACACCAATTGGCTTTTGCTTTTGCAGCCTGGGTATTGCCCAGTGTTTCCCACTTACCTAATCATCACTTTGTAGTGGTGGGTGGCAGGGCTCACTCTGGGTTTCCAGGTGAGTCTCCAAAGCCTGCATTAAGCAGAGTTTTTCTTTCTTGAGGGTCTAGGTCCATACTTAAATTTTAATAAGTAACATCATCTTCTCCATCATTGCCTAATACACCATAAATTATATATGCTGCACATGAAATTCCTTTCTGTTTTTTTCACAAACTGGACTTAATGGCATTGTTGCTTGGTATACCGTATGTGATAGAAATTTGTTGCTGAAAAGGAATGCAGGGGTCCTCCAGCCCAATGGTTTCTAAACCTGACTCTTTAGGAAGAAAACAAACAAAAACCCTCCAGTTTCATTATGAACCTGATGAATGAGACGCCCAGGAATCTGTTCTCCTAAAGGTCTCCAGAAGGGTTGGGAGGGAGGGGTGAAGAGCACAGGGCCATTCTCCCTGCAAAGAAATAAGCCAAGAGTTGACTGCTGTGTTAGCTGGTGATGGGTGCTTAGGGATTCATTGTTCTCTCTGCCCTTTGCATGTGTTTGAAATTTTCCATAATGAAAAGACTTTTAAAAACATTAAATAAAGCTTCCCATGTGATCCTGGAAATCAGTCAGGTTTGGGCAGCACAATCAATCCACCTCTCCCCCTTAACAGGTGAGAGAACACAGGGCGAAGGAGGCCATGTAGTTTGTGTGGATGAAGAATTCATATAGGATCTAGAACTCCTGTTTCTGTCCCATAAGCCTAAGCCCTTAACTCCCCAATGCCTCCTCAAACTAATCATTTTGCTGACCTTCTCAGCATTTTAAAAGAGAATTAATAAATCTGACTTGCATGATTCACCTATTTTTTTTTTTAACACAGAGGAGTGTTGAGTGTTTCTGAGATGTTTTTCTTTCTTTACAAATTTTTCTCTTTGAGATAAATGACTTTAAAACCGTTCGATTGAACTGCAAGGTAGCCATTGGCTTTTCAAACATAGGTGATGGGGTTACTACTTTGCCGCTAGTTGGCCTGTGAGGCCACTGGTAAACGAATGAATGAATGAGCATAAAGGTGCTGAAAAGTGCAATGCGTGTGTCTATATGAAGCAGTATCTAATGAGCAAACAGCAGAGACCAGCTCCATCCTGGAAAATTAAAACAGTGGTACTGTGACCAATCATTGATCAGTCCTGTCAGTCTGGCTTAACCTTCCACAGCTCTTTACTACAATGTGTAGGTAAGTTGCCCGTCATACAAATACATCTTACTGATTTCGTCAGGCAGCCAGCCAATTATGTGAAAATGTGTCAAATTGCCTGAATGATTAACCAGAAACCCCAGGAGTCAAAGGGAAGAGGAAAGAAAGAGGAAGGGAAGGGAAAAAGAAATACCACCTAATCGAAACAAAAGGAATGATCGATCAGGGGCTACCATGACATCTGTTTTGGCAAGGTTTTATTTATTTATTTATTTATTTACTGTCAATGAAAACAAGAATTTGTATTGCAGGAAAACCAAACAGTGTTTTCTCCTGCTGTCCTCTCAACATAGAGCACTTCTAGTCACCAAGATGCTGGGAGATTTTACCCCCCACCCACACACAAAGCAATTCTTCAACAGACACCAACTACGTGTCCTATACATAGTTCAGTGTAATTCTAGCATTATCGACCTGAAGATAGCATTGGATCGGTCCCACAGCATAAGGGTTCAGTTCCACAAGGCCCCTCAGCTTTAGACACCACTCACAAGTATAAGTTACCCATAACTGCTGTCCAATTTAGCTACAAATTGACCCCCTTTTGGGGTTCTCTAATTTGCTAGGACAGCTCGAAGAATTCAGGAAAGCATGTTACTGACATTTACCAGTTTAATATCAAGGATATTACAAAGGATACAAATGCACAGCCTGGTGGAGGCGATAGATGCCCAGGACAAGGGATGTGAGGAGGGACACAGAGTTTCTGTCCCTCCCCAATACACCATCACCCAGAAGCTTTCTGAACCCTGGAATCCAGAGACTTTTGTGGAGGCTATCTCACACAGGAATGACTGATGATTCACTCAGTCTCCAGCCCCTCACCCCTTCCTGGAGACTGGCGGGGGCAGTAGGTCTGAAAGTTTCAAGCTTCTAGTCATGGCTTGGTCTTTCCAGTGACCAGCCCCCATCCAGGAACCCACCCAGAGTCACCCCACGAAAACAAAGACATTCCATCACCCAGGAAATTCTAAGGGTTTAGCTCTGTTTCAGGAACTGGGGTCAAAGACCAAATATTAGAACAAAAAAGTCTCGTAATATCCCTGTAGCTCAGGAATTACAAAGATTTTAGAATCTCTGGGCCAGGAACTGGGGGAGAAGACCAAATGAATATTTCTTATATCCCAGTGTTGCTTTATTTTTGTTATAGATTTATAGAGAGATAATTCATGTACCATCAACTTTACTCAATTAGTGTGCAGCTCAGTGATTTTTAGTGTATGCATAGAGTTGTAAAAACACTACCAAATCTAATTTTAGGATATAGATCTTCATCACCTCTAAAAGAAACTCTATGCTTATGAGCAGTCATTTCTGTTTTCCCCATTATCGCAACCCCTGGCAACTACTGATCTACCTTTTGTCTCTATGGATTTGTCTATTCTGGACACTTCATAAGAATGGAATACAGTAAGTAGGCTTTTGTAACTGGCTTCTTTTATTGTATTTTCAGGGTTCATCCATGTTGTAGCATGTAGCAATGCTTCATTGTTTCAATGGCCTAATAATATTCCATTGTATGGATGTACTACATTTTGGTTATACATTAATCAGTGGATGGACATTTAGGTTGCGTCCACATTTTAGCTGTTGTGAATAATTCTGCCATGTAACTTACAGGTCTTATGTGGACACATGTTTTCTGTTTTCTGGGGTCTATACCTAGGAGTAGAATTACAGGGCCATATGGTAACTCTTGGTTTAGCATTTTGAAGAACTGACAGTTTTCTGAAGTGGTTACACCATTTTACAGCTCCTCCAGCAATGGGTGAGTGTTCTGATTTCTCCACATCCTTGCCAATATTCATAGTCACGTATCTTCTTGATTATAGCCATCCTGGTGGGTGTGAAGTGATATCTCATTGTGGTTTTGATTTGCATTTCCCTATGGCTAATGACCTTGAGCATCTTACATGTTTATTGGTCATTATATATCTTATTTGGAGAGTGTTTATTCAAATCCTTGGCTCATTTTTATAATTGAATTATTTATCTTTCTACTGATGGGAAAAACACTTTTTTAAAAAATATATATGTCTCATTTTGTGAGTTAAAAAAAAAAAATGAATGTAGGCTGGGCATGGTAGCTCACACCTGTAATCCCAGCACTTTGAGAGGCCAAAGTGGGCAGGTCGCCTGAGGTCGGGAGTTCCAAACCAGCCTGGCCAGCATGGTGAAACCCTGTCTCTACCAAAAATACAAAAATTAGCCTGGACATGGTGCCGGACACCTGTAATCCTAGTTACTTGGGAAGCTGAGGCTGGAGAATCACTTGAACACAGGAGGTGGCTGTTGCAATGAGCTGAGACCATGCCATTGCACTCCAGCCTGACAGCAAGAGTGAAACTCTGGGATATTATGTACAGTTTGCTTGACTTATAGTTCCACGTAACCTAATTTTAGGGGGCTCATTTCTGGTAGTGGGAGAAACCTGACATTGATAATATATAAACAGATCACACACAGAGAATCCTGAATCCTTTTAATGCCTATTAGGATAGGTGCTAAGCCTACTGGGAGAATACTGAGTTAGTGGAGATAACTGATTTACATTGAGAACATTTTGATATTTGTGAATTTTTCATGCTATATAAATTAGAGATTCATATGTGCAATTGAGAATATTTCACTGATTCTGTTGGAGGTTTATTTTTGTCTTTAGCTAAGTTGTATGGAAACTCAAGAGATAAGTATCTCATTTGTGGTATTGTAACTTTTTCCAGGGGAAGAAAACCTTTTTTCTCTTACAAACAGTTGAAGAAAATTGTCTTTTCTGTTTTTAAATTATCATAATTGGGTTTCTCCATCACAGATTTGTCAAACTATGGAGTATGTATAAAGTCATGTTTATTCATTTGATATTCTCAACATAAGTATACTAAACTTGATTATGTTAATTTCAGAAGACTAGAACATTAAGTTTAGAATTAGGCAAAAATACACAAGTTGCAGTTGTGTACAGAGATTGCTTATATTTCCAGGATAAAATCAAATCTTATCCCCAGATCTAATTAGCAGCTGTTCGTCGGTGTACTTGACATACAGCAGCCAACTTTTCTTACCTAGTACATCATCAACAGATGCAGCCGAGCCTTGACCGCCAATTAGAGTTCTCCGCCAGAATCCTAGAGCCTGATGTCGGCTCTGTGAAGAGTTGAGTCAAGGACAGCCCAGCAGTGGTTTCTGGAGGAACAAAACTTAGAGGTTAAATGCATAGCAGTCTACACAAGAGAGATGGTTGTTTTTGTAGATGCACAGAAGTAGATCTCAGTATTATAAATACTTTTATTAGTCAGTGCTCTTTGCTACTTTAAATCTGTTTCCAAACTCCACTAGTTTTCTAAAGCTGCTGCAGCCAATTGCCAAACTCGCTTTCTTAAAACAACAGAAATTTATTCCCTCACGATTCTGAGGCTGGAAGCCCAAAAGACAGCCATTGAGGTGTCTCCAGGCTGCGCTCTGTGCGAGGCTCTAGGGAGGAAACCTTCCTCGCCTCTTCCTGCCTTCTGGGGGTTCCCGGCAATCCTGGCATTCCCCAGCTTGCTGCTCCATCACTCCAATCTCTGCCTCCGATTCACATGGCTGTCTCCTCTCTGAGTATGTGTGTGTGTGTGTGTGTGTGTGTGTGTGTGTGTGTGTGTGTGTGTGTGTGTGTTTCCTTCTTATAAAGACACCAGTCATTGGATTTAGGTCCCACCTTAATCCAGTATGACCTCATCTTTTTTCTTTTTTTTTTGAGGCAGAGTCTTGCTCCATCATCCAAGCTGGAGTTCCGTGGCGTGATCTCTGCTCACTGCAATCTTCGCCTCCCTGATTCAAGCAATTCTTCAGCCTCATGAGTAGCTGGGACCACAGATGTGCACCACCATACCCGGTGGATTTTTGTATTTTTAGTAGAGGGAGGGTTTCACCATGATGGCCAGGCTGGTCTCAAACTCCTGGCTTCAAGTGATCTGTCTGCCTTGGCCTCCCGAAGTGCTGGGATTATAGGCGTGAGCCACCATGCCCAGCGGACCTCATCTTAATTTAACGAAATTGCACCTGCAGAGACCCTATTTCCAAATAAGGTCGCATTCTCAGGTTCCAGCTGCACATGAATTTGGAGGGGCAAGGGGATGGGAGGATGGGGCACACAAACCTAGCCACTCCATTTTCCGGGTGTGTTTTTAATGATTGTAGATTTCCATGTATGCTACCTATCAAAAAAGATAACAAACAACATCTCACAGATTTAGGGGCATATGTTTGTATGTTTCTGGAAGACTTTAAAAATCCAGTTGGAAATTGATATTTTTGAGACATCTATCACACGTGAGGCACTTTTGCATCAATTACCTCCTTTAAATCTGTGAAATTGCTTTCTATTTATTCTAGTTTCTCATGTAATTGCAATTTGCTGAATTTGTTGGTGAGTTCTTAAAAATGTTACCATTTCCTACCTGTTACCATATCTGTGTTTATCTCATGCCAGATTATGTAACTCCTCAGCCACTTAACAGTTAAATTTGGGAGAGATTCTGAAACCACGTGAACCTCAATTTCCTCATCTGTAAAAGGGGCCAGCAGTTCATAGCCTTGTGACATTGTGGTGGCTGGCAAATACCATGTCAAACAGGAAGTGTTACACAGATGTCAGGTCCTCTTGTAATGTGTTTTCAAAAGCTCTTTTAGAGGTGTGCACAAATTCTCATTCTTTGTATGCTGACTGCCAAAAAGGGTTTAGGGATAGATGTATTGCATTATCCCATTTTCCCTTAGAGACATTGTAAGGGCATATCAGGTAAGAATTGCGTGCAGCTATAAACAGTACAAACATTCCAAATAACAGCAGGCTGAATGAGAATGTTTGTTTCTCCCTCATGCAAAAAGATTAGGGAGGGGGTGTGCCAGGGCGTCAGAGCAGCTCCACAGTCATCAGGAACCAGGCTTCTGTGTCTCTATGGTACCATCCAAGCCCAGGGCCTCCATACACAGTCCTTCTGACCCCGAATGGCTGCTGAAACGCCAGCCCTCATGTGTGTGTCACATGCTGCAGAGATGTAAAAGGACAACCAGGACGCCTCTAACAGCTGAGTGACGTCCCTTAAAGCAGCTTTTCGGGAAGCTTCCACATAACACTTATACTAATATCTCATTTGTTCAGTGACCGTGTTTAGCTGCAAAGAGGAGGAAAAATGTTTTCTTCTGTTTCAGGCCTCAGTGACCCCAGCTCAAAGGAGGGTTGTCTTATGAAGGAGGGAGGGCAGTGGACGCTGGGGGTGGGTGACCAGCATTCTGTGCTGTAATGGTATTGTATTATGTAGGGCTCTGAAGATAGCACTTGGGGATTGAGGAGTCTGGTCTGGGAAGTGAACCTTGTTTGTAGCTCTGTATCTAGGGCTCTAAACATCCTGCTTTAGAACTACAGCCTTGCAAGTGAGTTTTGAAACAACTCATTCACAGGCAGAGAACTGCGTATCCTTCAAGCCTGAGAGAAAATGAATAATTTACCTCTCCGTTTTGATCACCTGCCACTGTAGCGTTGGTCCTTCCAGGCCTGCGTGTGCTCTGGGAGAGTGAAACAAAGCTTTGCCAGAGGTGCCTACACCGTAAGGCAAACTCACGGATCGTAACTGTTGAGACCAGCACATCCCTGCGCAGTGACAAGGGCATTCCGTCGCCACCTTGGGCCTGGTCAGGGTTTCAGTGAAATCCCTTTCCTTATGTTCTGCTGGCATTGAACATTAGAGAAGGGATTTCACTGAAATGTTGAATGTTCAAATCTAAGCGGCTTCAAGTAATCCCCCCAGCTCCCTTGCTGTCAGGACAGGAGGCGCATCCTGGGATCCCTCAAAACTGCTTGGATTTGAATATTCATTGCTTTTCTCTAGACCCAGAGCTAAGGAAACTTGCTCAGTGCCCTTGCTTAGCCATTTCACCGGGTGAGGTTTTATGCAGTAAGTTATTCTTCACTACTCCGAAGCCTAGTTTCAGACTGCAAGACAGACAGACATCTTTTTATCATTGACGTCCCTTCCTAAGGCCCAATCAGAAAGTCTGGCTGTACCCTAGCAAATCACTCCTTGCCAAATGTCCATGAATGCCAGTTCTAGGAAGAGTGAAATCAATGTAAAAATAGGTAGAAGTGAACATATCCTGTGGAATTAGCCTAGCACATTTCAGTGGCTCTAGGGGTCTTTGTCCCCCATTCCCACCTCAGCTATAGAAAGGACATTGTTCGTTCACCCATAAGACTTGGCGCCTGGCTCCGCCATGACACTGGGTATTGAATGTCTTTGAGCACATCTTTCCTCACACAGATGATGAGTGAGGTACAATGATGAAGGCTCTTTGTGGTTCGCTTACTTGATGGTTTATTGATTCCATTCATGTTGCAGATGTCTGCTGAATGTCTGCTGTGCCCAGGCACCATGCTAGGCCTTGGGGGCACACAGAGTGAATAAGGCACGAGGGCAGGTCCCATCCGTCTCCAAGAGCCATGCGGACTGAGGCTGGAGCTGTGTGCACAGGCTGCCAGAGCCTGTTTACAAGATGGTGGAAACCACTCAGTGGAGTCTACACTGTGATGAGACAGATTTGCTTTGAGCCGTCATCACACTGTTAATTAACTTCCACTATGTTACATACCATAAGCCTTTGTTCCAGAGGAATCCAAGTGGGAGAGAAAGAACAGAGTGGCCGGAAGGTTAGGCAGTGAGGAGCCAAGGAGGAGAGAGGGGGCTGGGGCCAGGGAGCTGCTCTTAAGGATGGGGTTGTGGTCAGTTTCTTGGTGGGAGCAGGAGCTCCAGCTTTCCTGTGGCTCAGTTGAAGCTTGGGTTTGAAGGGGGCATTGGGCTAAACAGCTCATGTTGTTAAAAATAAATAAGTTTCTCGTTTATAATTCTGATTAACACAGACCATTTATAAAATCATGCCTCTGGAAAAGTGACACAAAATGCATTATAATATGTCATTCTCAGTATTTTACTAATGAAAAATGTGGGAAGCCCAAGATCAAAAGAAGCAGATGTTCAGGGAGCTGTTTCATCTCAGAGCCTGATGGGGACAGGATGATGGACTGGATTTTAAAAATGGAATATCTGGTCAGTTTCATGTCTTTTGACCTACCGAGGTATGGGCTGTTTTCTTCATGTTTGTAATCTCATTTAGGAGCTTTTTCCCATCCTGGCTCGTTGGCTGGTTTGAAGCCTTCCTTTATTCTTCAGAAGGACCTTGGTCTGTCTACCACCAGATGTCTCCTGTGTTATCTGACACATACCAGCTTTGTGGATAACAAAGTGGGAGGACTACAGGGCCATTGAGATCAAAACACAGCAAATTTGATGATGAACCAGGGGAAAGAGGCCAAGGCTTGTCCCTAATGGGTCTGTTCCATCCATTTGAGTGAATTATGCATGGGCTGGCTTGGAGCTGCCAGCAGAGGCAGATATAGCTGCCTCCAGCTACCAAACCCAGATCCAAATACGGGAAAAAAACCACAAGGCAGCCACTGATGGTGGCCACAAATGGGCA
Source organism: Sapajus apella (assembly GCF_009761245.1). NCBI lineage: Eukaryota > Metazoa > Chordata > Mammalia > Primates > Cebidae > Sapajus > Sapajus apella. Next base: position 16,053,982 of record NW_022436988.1, read on the forward strand.
CATCGTTTACCCTCACTTTTTGAAAACCATATTAAAACTGGGTCAGCACTCCATAGAACTGTTTGATGACCACCAGGCCTTCCTTCATAAAGTTCTCATAAAGAACATGAACTTTTTGGAAACGGAGCACTTTTATGACTATCTAGTAGAATAGGAACCAGGAACTTCTTATGTTGCAATGAGAGAGCAGTTCTCATTGTTTTGAACCAATACTGAGATTTTTGTCAGGCCAAGAGGCAGCAGGCTAATGTCTCAACCTTTCAGGTGCTAGAAACACATTGTGTCAAGAAAGTTTAGGTGCCCCAGCATGGTGCCCTGTTAATTTTAAGTCAAGGGTAACTTCATTGTTTTGGTACGATATTAAAAGAGTGTTGTCCCCAAGGTGTTAAGATTGCCTTCGTTAAACATAGTCATTCATTTCTTCATTCACTCTGATTTTTTTCTAAGTGTGTATGTACAAACTTTACTCTGTCTATAGTCTCTACACAAAATATTATAAGTATTTCATTTAGTGGGAAAAAAATGAACTGTTTTGCGGTCCATTATAATGATTTTTTAAAAACATCACAATTTTAGAATTACTTAAATTTTAGAATTATTTAAAAAAACTTTAGTACCAGGTACAGTTTTGAGAGAGCTCTGGGCTCTCTCAAATAACTCTGTGGCTCCCAGAGATGAGTAGTAGACATCATAGTAACAAGGGATTACAGTATTTGAGACCTCACTCATGAATTTTAGTAAAGGGCTGTGTGACTCAAGCGATTTCGTATTCTGGGAAATGTTCAAATTCTGTACCACATGCCTACGTTCTGCAGGGTTAGGCTAGGAACACAGACCTTTGCTGAGAACCTGTGGAGAATTACAGCTAAGGCAACTGTGTCCCATATCCTCAGGTATAAACTTCCCTCCCTTCCTCCTTGCCTCCCTCCCTCCCTTCTTCCCTTCTTTCCATTCACCCACTCATTTATTCACCTACACATTGATTATCATAATCTTATCAACTGTTAGAATCTTGAGACTTTCCCTAGGAAATAGGGAAGGAGGAGGAACCCATATAAGTCAACTTGATCTCATTGGGTATAATTAGCTCCAATATTATATACTCTTCCCTCAAGAACTGAGAATGTAGGGCTTTATAGATTTTTAGAAATCTCATAGTCTTGGCAGTTTTTTTCTGGCAATCCAAGTCAGCTAGAAGAGCTGGGGCTAGGAAACGAGTTTTGTGAAACGGTAGAAGTAGTGGTTCTTCACTGAGATGGCTCAACTGAGTCTCTCTCGTCAGCTTTTACATTACCAGCATCAGAGCTGTTTCCAAAAGGAGACAAGTTGGAATCGCTCTCTTTCCTGTCATCTAGGTAAATTATTTAAAATTGGTCTGTGACTCTAGTTGGTGTCAACTGCTCCAAGTGACTGAAGGTTTGGGGATGCCCTCAAGCCAAATGTGTAGATGAAAGCATTAAGAGCTTCTAACCATGAGAGCAACAGCTGACTCCGTCTAAGCGAGCCTGTTGGTTTTTTTCCTCTGGAAGGAAGTGACAGTTGGATGTCTGGCTCTTTCACATGGCCTATTTTCCCCATGGGAAGTTTTATAAAAATATCCATTAAGGCTGGTTTGTATAGGCAACAGAAGGGCATAATATACCCCTCAAATGAATATCATTATCTCCATTTATGAACTAAAAGCCTTTGAGGGATGGCAACACTGTGCCAATTCCACAAAGCCACAGCTTTTGGCAGAGCTCAAATATGTGGAAACTCATCTCCTCTCTCCCCGACTCTGTGTCTCAAGGAAAAACCTCATTAAGCAAATACCTTAAGAAGTGTATCATCTTCCCTTTAAATCTCCGAAAAGAAGGGAAGTAAGGGAGGGAGGTGAGAGTGAACCTGCCTATGTCATGCCCAGCGAGTTTTTTACCTTTCTTTGCTTTGTTAATTCCTTGATGAGGTCATAGTCATGAAGGAGACTAGATTTGGTAGTTGTTACTTAAGAACAGCCCAAAACATTTACAAAAACAGGTTTTTGGGGGGTAATTAAAAAAAAATTTCAAGTCAGCCACAGCATCACATGTTCCCTTAAATAGACACAATGGGCTCATTGATAACTTAGATCCATAAACACATGCTCCATACAGAATGGGTCATGCAGCTTTCAAGTAGCAGCCTTTTCTCAAGGAGCTTTGTCATGTAAATACTAATCAAAGAAATCATGCCACTTCCAACTCAGTGAAAACTTCCTGAAATAGATAAAATCCACAAAGCTGCTCAGCCCTTCATTGAACAGCCTCTTTAGCTGGTGCCTATTTTCCTGAGATCATGAAAAAATCTGGTTCCCTCTTTACGATAGTCACTGAAAACCCCCATTCCCAAAAAGGGAGTAGGGTTGCCTCTGGTCAGTAAATGGTGATTTCACCTCCAGGTAGGCAGAAGAAAAGGAGAAGTAACAAGTGGGAGGGAAGCATCTACAACAGGAAAAGGCAACTTTTCCAAAAGTGTCCAGCAGACTTACGTTGAGACCTGACTGGCCAGAGCTCTGGCCTGTGGTTACCTGTAGCTGCAAGAGAATCAGGGAGATGTATTTTGTTAGCTAAACATGTCATTGCAGCAAAGCTCAGAAATCTATTCATAAGGAAAAAAAAAGAAGGAATGGCTTTTGGTCAGAGGTCTAGCGGTGTCTGCTACTGGCAGGGAATTCAGGCCCAGGAAATGAAAACTGAGTGATTTTTATTTTTTGAGACAGAGTCTCACTCTGTTGCCCAGGCTGGAGTACAGTGATGCAGTCTCAGCTCACTGCAACCTCCGCCTCCCAGGTTCAAGCAATTCTCCTGCCTCAGCCCCCTGAGTAGAGGAGACTACAGGTGCCTGCCACCACACCCGGCTAATTTTTGTATTTTTATAGATATGGGGTTTCATCATATTGGCCAGGCTGGTCTCCAACTCCTGACTTTGTGATCTACCCACCTTGGCCTCCCCAAAGTGCTGGGATTACAGGCATGAGCCACTGCACCCGGCCAAAAACTGAGTGATTCTAAGAAGTCAAACTGAGTGGTTTGTATCCCATCCAGATAGCTCACTATGGGCACTCCACAGAAAGTATACATTGACTGTACCTGGAGGGCCAAAGTTTCAGCCAGACATCTTTCTTAATTATTCTGTGCATGTTTTGTAAGGGGAAATAGATCTATCTTGCAGCTAACAAAATAGCCTTGAGTCTTAAAGTCCATTTTATCATGGAACTTCTGAAAATAACTCAGCTCTCTGAAGTTCCATGATGAAGTTGTCCTCTGGCAATGGGGTAAAAAGTCTTTATCCATTCATCAGCACAAGTTTAGCTAGGCACTTTCAATGACTTAGTTCTAGCTTATGCATCTGCTCCTAAAAAAATATTAACTCCTAATAGTCTTCCTAAAGAGGAACTGAAAGTTCTGTAGAGGAGCATCTGGTCGACCTTGATGTTCATCAAGATGAGAGGCTCTCTTTTGTTCTCAAGATTCTGGATTAAATGAGCTGTCCCAGTCCATGAAATCTTGGGGTTTCAGGGACCTAACAGAGCCAACCCCAGAGAAGGGCTGGATGTTTGATTTTCATTAAATGGCATTTACTTGTCAACACTGTAATTCTTGGAATTCAAGTGTGTCTTCAAATATTTTCACTAGAAGCTAATCAAAATCATGATTTTATCCATTGAAGCATTTTCAATGTGATTATGTCTTCTCCAAGAATCTGGAAACCCCATTTATTCATATTCTTTGTGTTTAAAAACACACTTTGCTTTAAGTTTACTCTTGTGGAACCTGTGATAATGAATTCAGTCATACCACCTGTTTTGACCACTTAGTGTTCAGCTAGAGGATTATTTGCTCCATTTAGGAAGTAGAAATCTTCATATCTTCATTAGAACCAGGTTTCCTTGCAAAGTCTGTGGTTCTTATAGTGGGAGTTGAGAGGAAGCATTAAAAATATCTGCTTCTTTCATGGAGTAGATGCACTTTTCAGGACAGATCCCTGTCGCTGATCTGGTGTTTTCTTTGAAAATGTCACAGGAACCTCCAAGAATGGCAAGCAAAAGCAAGAAATAGTACCTCCTCTAGATGCGTATGTCTTAGATGTGATCAGGAAGAGCTCATCTGAAGCAATGTATTTGCATATGTCAAAATAATCTGATCCTCAGACGCATTTGCTGTGTTAAGTCATAGCAGGGTTTTGCAGCTAAATTCAAGGAGTTGGCAAGAAGAAAAGGGTCTTAAAAATAAGTTGAGGCTGGCTGCAGTGGCTCTTGTCTATAATCCCAGCAATTTGGGAGGCCAAGGCAGGAGGATTGCTTGAGGCCAGGAGTTCAAGATCAGCCCGGGCAACATAATGTAACTTCATTTGTATTTAAAACAACAACAACAAAACAAACAAAAAACAGCCATGGCAGTGCATGCCTATAGAGGCAGGAGGGTTGCTTGAGCTCAGGAGTTCAAGGTTATAGAGAGTGTGGCGGAGTATGATGGATCACGCCTGTAATCCCAGCACTTTGGGAGGGCAAGGTGGGCAGATCACGAGGTCAGAAAATCAAGACTATCCTGGCCAACATGTTGAAACCCCATCTCTACTGAAAATACAAAAATTATATGGACATGGTGGCATGCATGCCTGTAAGACCAGCTACTCGGGAGGCTAAGGCAGGAGAATCACTTGAACCTGGGAGGTGGAGGTTGCAGTAAGCTGAGATTGCACCACTGCACTCTAGCCTGACAACAGAGTGAGACTCGGTCTCAAA
>NW_022436988.1:16058843-16107373 GCF_009761245.1 Sapajus apella
AAAAAAAAAAAAAAAAAAAAAAAAAAAAAAAAAAAAATTATAGAGAGTTGTAATCACACCACTTGAACTTTAGCCTGGGTGCTAGAGAGAGACCGTAAATCTCAAAAGTAAAATAGGTTGACTAACAATCATAATAACCAGCAGCCTTCCTGCAGACTCCTCATAAATACTGAGTTGTTCATAGTTAATTGTGTGCAAACAGTAGCCTTCTCCAACTGTAACCTGAGAAATGAGATTAACAATAACAAAGGAAAGCCAATTACAATCAAAATTTTAGCCCAACAGGGCAGATGAGAAGCCCCAGATGCCTCACTTCTTTTAATCTGTGCTTAAGAACGCAGTGATCATATAAAAAAGACTTAAAAATTAATGGTAATAAGACAATTGACCCATGGTGGTTCTTTTTTCAGGACCATGGTTCTCATTTTAATGTGGAAAACTGACATCCCCTGGAAAACTAGATATCACACTTGTTGGGTTATTCAGTCAATAAACAGGAGAACTGACTTGTATTAGTCCGTTTTCATACTGCTGATAAAGACATACTCAAGACTGGGAAGAAAAGTGGGTTTAATGGACTCACAGTTCCACAAAGCTGGGGAGGCCTCACAATCACGGCAAAAGGTGAAAAGTACTTTTTACATGGCTGTGGCTAGACAGATGAGAAAACCATTAGATCTCATGAGACTTATTCACTACGACAACAACAGTATGGGGGAACTTCCCCCAAGACTCAGTCATCTCCCACCAGTCCCTCCCACGACACCTGCGAATTATGGGAGTACAATTCAACGTGAGATTTGGGTGGGGACACAGAGCCAAACTGTACCACGACTCTTCCCAGGAAACCGTTGATTTGTGAGAGTTGAATGTAGGCTCTGGGGCTTATTTAGTCTTTTCTCCCATTTCCTGGAGGACAGACATTAGGACGGTTTTTCTTCCCTATCTTCCACTGGTGGTAAAGCCTCACCACACCCCATATCTTTGGTAAAAGAAGTTGAAGTGCTCCTTCTTTGCACCAAAACACTTGTATTATCACTTATAGCAATAGAAATTCACAAATGAAATCAGGTGAAACATCTAGAATTTTCCTCAGTGGATAACAATGTAAGTATCACTTGATTAATTACTGACCTCAGCCAGATTTTTTTTTTTTCCCCTAAACTTGAGGTAGTCTTTTAAAGAGACAGGTATACATCAGCAGGTAATAGATTTGTTTAGCAACCTCGGAAGCCTGATTTGCAAAGTAACGTCATGATGTGTCACCCACAAGGTAATGCATGGAAAGCTGCAGCTTGCGTTAAATGTCACTGTTGTCATGATCTTCAGCAAACATGTATTGAGCTCCCAGGAGGTATGCAGTGCAGTTTCTGGTCTCTAAGAGTGTGTCCTGCCTTGTGAGGGAATGCAGGATTCATTTGACAGATGTTCATGAAGAGCCTGCTTGATGCAACGGCCCTCTTTTGGGTGCTGGAGCTCGACCATGAGCAAGGCAGATCAGTCCCCCTCTACTTGTGGAATTTACATTTTAAAGAAAAAGTTGGATTTAAACAAACATGGAGTAAGAAAGATAAAGCTAAATAAGAAATAAATTAATATAACATAACAAAAACTCTGGAGGGCTCCTTTAACCCAGAGAATCAAGGAAAACCTGGGGGAGTGGGAGGCGGGCACAGGTGAGCTGAGCCCTGAATGACAAGTGAGGCAGCCTCCGGAAGAGCAGGGGTGCCTGGCTCCAGGCTGGGGGACAGCAAGTGCAAAGGCGCTGAGGCAATGACATGTTTAAAACCTATGCTGAGAAGAGGTGGGGAGAGGGAAGAGAGGGACTTTCCCAATCAGGGTGGTAAGTAGGGGGCTGTGCCAAAAGACACGGAGGCAAGCTTGTAGAATGTCTTCAAGTTGACAGGGAGTCCTGCGGTGGGAAAAGAGATGGAACAATTACACTGGACCAAGTGGTAGCCAGACTAAATAGGCACTGGGGAGCGACTAGAGGTTTTTGCGCAAGGGAGTGATGCATGCCAGTCAGTGAATTCTGAAGAGTTATCTGACTCGGGTAGAGTGTGACATGGGGAAGGAAGCCACCAGGAGGCTGGATACAGGGCTGCAAGGCCTGGCTTAGTCCGATAGAATGGGGTTACCGTGAAAGGGCCAGTTCAGGAGAGATTGCCAGGCCATCTTGGCCAGTTGTCTCCAGAGTCTGAAACTCTCTCTCTGTCTGGCTCTATTATTATAGTACTTTGGGGAAGGAGCAGGGAAAAAAGGATCACAGACTTGAACAACTCAGGTGTCACTGGACGGGGAGTTCTAAATTTGCATTCTCCAACACAGTAGCCTCTAGGCATTTGTGACTATTTAAATGCATTATTTGGCCAGGCATGGTAGCTCATGCCTATAATCCCAGCACTTTGGGAGGCCAAAGCAAGTGGATTGCTTGAGGTCAAGAGTTGGAGACCAGCCTGGCCAACATGGTGAAACCCCATCTCTACTAAAAATACAAAAAATTAGCCAGGCTTAGTGGTGCGTGCCTGTAATCCCAGTTACTCTGGAGACTGAGGCAGGAGAATCTCAAATCTCTTCAACCCAGGAGGCGGAGGTTGCAGTGGGCCAAGACTGTGCCTAGGTGACAGCAAGACTCCATCTCAAACAAATAAATAAAAAGAATTATTTGCAAAAAACCGCATTATTGGAAAAAAATTTTAATGAATTAGAAATTTTAAAAATTCAGTAGAAGTCACCACATTTCAAGGGCTCAGTAGTCATAGAAAGCTAAAGGTTACTCTATTGAACAGTGTGGATAAAATACTTTTCCTCATTGCAGAAGATTCTATTGGACAGCATTGGGCTGGATCATGAATTTTCTCATAAAGAAACCCTTCATGTTTCTGTAGATCATGAGAAAATCTCTCACGGTGTTTTATATGTTGAAGCTTCTGTTTGTATAGAACATTTCCGCTTATGGATGCCAGTTAAGTTCTTTGTGATATTACATTGGTTTGGCTGTTAAATGCTATGTGCTGAGCAAAGAATAATAGAAAAATCACTTTCCAGAAAGAGCAGAACGTTTGAATTACATGTAGATTGAAACTGAGTAAAAATTTCAGCCTGATTTAACATCTTTGGCACTACATTATCAAAATGAACACTGTAAAATACAAATTCATCGGAAGTGCAGTGACAGCAGGTTCCTGTCTACTCTGCCGGTGACAAACTTAAAAATTCTATTGACTTGTATCTCTCGATGTCATTCTATTCCCCTCTAGTGGAATTAAAGGGTATCTATCTTTCTACTCCAGTTGGATACATTTGCAGTAATAGGAATAGAAATCTAGAGCTATAAAAGATAGACGATACCATTATCGCTTATTTCCATATCACGATAGGCTGCTGCTTTACATTTTACCTTTTTTCCTGTTCTCAGGGGAAAACACCCTTCTGCTCTATGTCTATTTGAGCTACTTGGAGAATAAAGTTTAGGAATCTATACTATGTATCACTATTTATTCTGATACCAGAAGAAGCCTTATTGACCAATATGTTACTAGGACATGCCATTGATTCAGCGTCTAGCATAGGGTCAGGTCCATTAATTGAGTCAGAGGCATAGGTTGAAGTCCTGATTTTACCACTTACTAGCCATGGATTCTAATTAAATCCTGTACTTACCTGAACTTGGTTCTCTTCATCTTTAAACTGGAGACTGTCCTTTGACTCTCCATGGTCGTATCACAAGATAAAAGGGAGTAGTGAAAGCTCTTTGAAAATTAAGGTGGACTCTTCACATTGATGTGGGCTCATTTCTCCTCCTTCCCCCCAGCCTCTGGCAGCATCCTATTAGGAAAGATGGATAAACAGGTAAACTGGAAATGTTTCCAAACCCTCTGCCTACAGGTGAAGCATAAAGGGTCTGGGACTACCTTTAGGCTGGTTGTAAGGGCCCAAAGGCTGCCATTTGGTTTGGTTATATTTCCTTTTTTCCTGTTTTTTGAGACAGACTCTTACTCTGTCACCCAGGCTGGAGTGCAGTGGTGTGATCTGGACTTACTGGAACCTCTGCCTCCCTAGCTCAAGTGATTTTCCCACCTCAGCCTCCCGAGTAGTTGGGCCTACAGGCGCACACCACCATGCCCGGCTAGTTTTTGTATTTTCGATAGAGATAGGGCTTTGCCGTGTTGGCCAGGCTGGTCTCCAGCTCCTGGACTCAAGCAATCTACCCACCTCGGCCTCCCAAAGTGCTGGGATTACAGGAATGAGCCACCACGCCCAGCCGTTTTTTCTTTTAAATGTTGAATTTTTTCTAAGCTTAAAGTGGTTAATAGGAAAAAAAAAAACAATTTTTGGAACACTGGTAATTACAGTATTTCTGTATTCTTGAGCTTTCCCACTACAGGTGGCCACAGAAATGCATTGAAATGCCACATCCCTCCCCCAACCCTCACTTTATTCCAGCCACCATAGCCTCCCTCTGCAGAGGGGAGAAGTAAGCTTTAAAGACTAACATTTGTTGTGGCCAACAGTGCTGAGTTAATACCTTTATTTTAACACAACTGTCTGCTACAGATAGAAACATTAGCATATTTGCAGAGATACGTTTATTAGATATTTGTTTTGTTTAAGGAAAAAAAAAAAAAACCCAGAAAGATGAATTGCAAATGTGCACAATAGGTTTCTGCCATCCTAAGAGCAAACTTCAAAATTTTTCAGTAGCTAAGCAAATCATGCCAGTGGGTTAAGATGAAGGATTAGAAGTATCTGATGTTGTCCTGGGGTTGGGCAGGTGAAGGGCGTGTGTCAACGAGTCCTATTTTTGTCATTATTCTTCAGGTTGAGTCCTTTAAGATCACAGGGGAAAGTGCGTTAATGTTGCCTTCTATTGTTTAAAGAAAAGGAGGGAGAGAGGGAGGAAGGTTCATATCCATGTGATACTTTTGCAATCTCCTCGACCACCAGCATGCAAACAAATGCAGAAATGCTGGGAAGTGCAAAGTGAGACACGGAAGGGCAGGTGCTAACGGACAACACAACCATACTTGTGATAGTGCTTTTCACAAGTGAAGGCCAAGGTGGAAGTGCCTTTTATCCAGTAACAGCTATAAAACCAAATCCAGTGGGTCAATGTAAAACTAAGTGCCAAAGAGGCCAGTAGCAGTCTAGAAATACATGTGAGTGTGTGTGAGTGTTTCATCTGTCAGTTTCTTCTGCTTTATGGCTTCCTACTAGCCATCCTTAACTAACGAATGGTTGGAAATTCACCATCCCCCCACCAAAAAAAAAAAATTGAACCTTCACAGTTTCTCAATTCTTGGTTTTAAAAAAGGAATGAAGGGGTATCAATAAAAGATCAAGTACATCTTTGAGGAGAGAGTGGCTTGCGGCAGTTGGAGAGAAGAAAACCTCAACCATCAATCTGTGGAGGGTTTGAGCAGTCACTGAGCAGATGGGGGTTGTGGGGGCACCTAACTCATGCATGGCTAAATGCCCAAGCCTAACAGAAACTGAGAAAAACCAAGAGTTGACGTATCACTTTTGAGCTAAGGTATAAAACTGGTTACTGGCAAGCTTACCCAGAAGGCTCGGCAAGCATCCAGCACGACCACAGCAGCTTGATCAAAAGCAGACCTCTGCCTTCAATGGATAGCTTTTTGCATTTAATATTTCATGTTCACCTCTTTGGCTCAAGATTTCCACTTCTGGCTTTTATCCTGGGAACTGATAAGACACTTACACAGTGTGTGCTTATAGATGCTTGTGGTAGTGTATTTATAGCAGCGAAACACAAAACCACCTGAATGTTTAGGAACTGGGGATTGATTAAATCAATTTTAGTATGAAGTGTGATGAAATACCTACAGTAAGATGTGACACTGCTTTATATTTAGTGACATGGAAAAATGTTTAACATAAACTGTTAGATGAAAAAAAAAAAAAAAGGCAGCAGACCAGCCCCTCTTTCTCTTTTATCTTTCTTGAATGAAATCTACAAAAACGTTAACGTATATATGCTTCTTTCTCCTTAACTACCTTTTCTAATTTTGTTACAGCGAGTATGATTTTACCTGCTTAAAAGAACATGTGACCTAAACAATAGAAAATGATTAACACATTACTAGAGTAATATTTTACTGTAAACTGCACATTTTGTTTTTTAAAATGAGGTTATAACCAAAAAGATCATTGAACATCAAGAAATAAAATTTCTCTTCACATGGGTAGTAGGGGGTTGCTGCTTGGGACCTGGCTCTTGGGTGTAACGAGCAGTCCGGGTGAAGGTCAGAGGTACCTAAAGAGAGAGTCCTGCCCATTTGAACTTTGCAATCAAGAAAAAGACAGAGTTACACCTCTGCCTCCTCTGTGTGTTTAATCAGCTGAACAAATAGCAGCTGCTAGAGAATCATACAGCGTTATAGTGATGCATAAAAACTGGCCTTCTTGCTGGGCGCTGTGGCTCACGCCTATAATCCCAGCACTTTGGGAGGCCAATGCAGACAGATCACGCGGTCAGGAGGTCAAGACAAGCCTGGCCAACATGGTGAAACCCCGTCTTTACTAAAAATACAAAAGTTAGCCAAGTGTGGTGGTGGGCACCTATAATCCCAGCTACTCTGGACTGAGGCCTGAGATTCGCTTGAACCCGGGAGGCGGAGGTGGCATGAGTTGAGATCGTGCCACTGCACTCCAGCCTGGGCAGACAGAGTGAGTTTCCATCTCAAAAAAAAAAAAAAAATCAGACTTCTTACAAATAATGTTATACTTTTCTAAGTACATGACAAAAATGAATGCGGAATCCCAGGCATATTATCTCTCTACTACCAAAGAGCAGGCTTCAAAATTTGACCCACATCATCACAGAATAGCAGACAGGGTACCTCACGCAATGACCTGATCCTGTTTTTACTAAATTAAGTGAAAATGATGGGATCTTGCAGACTCTTGAATAAATATGTTTTTGTTTATCTCTGATTTGTTCTCAGTCATACATACTGGGCCTTGAATTCTTGTAGGAAACGTATAACTTGGCACAGGGCTGGCAGAGGTTTGCATAATTAAGATGCTTCTTGTATTCCTGTTTGATGTTCCTTTCCAACTATGGTATTGGGGCTAACCAAGTCTGTAATTAGCATAAACATTATTTGGTGCTAAAAAAAAAATGGTATCAAGCTTTAATAGAGCATAGATCAGTGGTTGTCAGGGGTTAGGGGTAATGAGGGCATGACTATAAGCGGGGTAGCATGGGGAGCTTCTTTGTGGAGACAGAGAAGTTCCATATCATGAATATGAATGTGATAAAATTTCACAGAACTACAAGCCCATATCCTTCTCTACAGTGAGCACACGTGAAATCCATAGAAAGTCTGTTAATTGCATCATGCCAGTGTCCATTTCTGGGTTTTGATCATGTACTATGGTTATGCATAATGCTGTTATTGGCGTAAGCTACTTGAAAGGTCCATGGGAACTCTCCACACTGTTTTTACAACTTGTGAGTCTAAAACTATTTCAAGATAAAAAATTTTTTAGATAACATTTTTAAAAATGTAAGCCATTCCTGAAAAGATTATCATTCTCAGAGTTACCAAAGCTAGTTGAAGTGGTCTCTACCCCCAATTGAATGGGCAAAGAAATATAATATTTGAATGACTTTTTCCTTAGAGGAATCAGTATGACAACAGGAGAAAGAAAAATAGTGATTTATCCTTGAAACAAAAACTGGAATGAAAACATGACTTGAGTATATAGTGTAAGTATGTACTTAAATACTAAGTAGATAGGGTAGAGAAAGACATGAGGGAATATCTGTGGAATATTGTGTTATTGTCCCCCCACTATTTGTTCCCTTACCTCTCTGATGACCATAGATCCTACCCAGTGCTATGTGACTTGTAGCCCCTCCCTGGATGCAGAGCATCCCCTACCTGGGGTCAGTCTTGGCCCAAGGGGGTGAAGTATAGCTTCTTACCAGAAGCACTGACAGACTGACGTTCAGTTTCACCTCTGCTTTTCCTTTCCTTTGCCATGAAAATGATGTGTCCCAAATAGCAGTCGTTCCTTCATCCCTGAGAAATAAACCTAGGCCAGTGAGATTTTGAGGTTGTTTGGTACTCTGCTTTGTTGCTAAGCCAAAATTATATCTACAAGGTGAATGGTTTCATTGGGCATTACCAACTTGAAACTATTTTCAGTTGAGTTCAAACCTACAAGCTTTCAAAGTTTGAAGTCCTAACCCAATAATATAAAATGGCAATAGATACTAGGCTTTCTGAAGGCCATTGTGATTGTATTACTTGAAATCTTTGCTGTCCCTTTCTTGGGAGGATATTACATGGTGCCCTGTTGAATTCCAGATTGGCCATGTGCCTTGCTTTGGCCAGTGACATACAAATGGAAATGATGACACCACTTCCAAACAGGTGACCTGTAAGCCATTGAGTACTCCACCATTTCTGTCTTTCCTCTGCTGTGAGATTGCATATATCCCCGATAGTGGCTGCTAGAGTCTCTAAGTGAAGAATGAGAGAGAAATTTCTGTTGTGGGAAGCCATTGAAAGTTAGAAGTGATTTGTTAACAGTATAACCTAGTCTCTTCCAAGTTAGATAGGACATGAGTCACACCTGGAGCCTCCACCATGGTGGGCACACCACCAGGAACATAGTAGGTGCACAGTAAATAATATTTGTGGCAAAATGAAGAAATTGATAGATACCTAGGAAATAACCTTGTTTTTAAATGAGTTATGTTTAGGCTTTGTGATTTGAATACTTACACATTTTAAACATCTTATTTGTATTACTAGTACTTTAGAGACAGGGTCTCACTATGTTGCCCAGGCTGAAGTGCAGTGGCTGTTGACAGGCATGTTCGTGGCACGATACAGCCTCAAACACCTAGGCTCAAGCAGTCCTCCTGCCTCAGCCTCCCAAATAGCTGGGACTACAAGCATGCGCGCACTGCACCTAGCTTATCTTTTTTTAATACCGAATTCCATATTAAACCATCAAAGGTTTTTGAAATTTACAAGCTGTGCAGGGTGATTATAATCAATAATAACTGTGCATTTTAAAATACGTTAAGGAGCATAATTGGATTGTGATCAACAGATAATGCTTAAGGGGATGGATAACCCCCATTCTTCATGATGTGCTTATTTCACATTGCATGCCTGTATCAAAACATGCCATGTACCCCGTAAATATATACACCTACTTAGTACTCATAAAAGCTAAAAATAAAAAATTTGTTTCAAGTTGATTGATGATGGAGCAAAAACTGGACATAAAACAACACAGAGATGTTAACAACATGTAAGATACCTTATGAAATAGGAAGATGGCCATAATAATAGCTTTTCATTAAGAGTAAAGTTGTATTGATGGCTTGTGGCATTACATATCTTCATAGTGCCTTCGCATAGACACCTTCCTCTGCAGACTGGTAGAGAAACTGCAAACAAAGCCCCTTTGTAGTGAGATAAGGTGGATGCCCCCCAGTTCCTCCAGCGTGCTAGGCTGTCTCTCCAATGGCATCTCATGAAGCAGCCAGAATATAACCAGTGCATTCAGCTGGACTTCATATAATTTGGATTACATAGATAATGTGTGGATTTATTTTTTAACTTGAGTCTTTTTAGATAAGGTTAAAAGTCTCCTTTTATTTTCATCTCTGAATCTAGTCTGTCCTCATACTGCTCCAGAGCCATTTGCTTATTTTTCAATTTAGAAAAAAGCCGTATTACTGTTTGGAGGAGGGGGACTTTTTCTTTTCTTTTTTTTTTTTTTTTGAGACAGAATCTTGCTCTGTCATGCAGGCTGAAGTGCAGTGGCGTGATCAGGGCTTACTGCAACCTTGACCTCCTTGGCTCAAGCAATTCTCCCACCTCAGCCTCCAGAGTAGCTGAGACAAAAGGCACAGGCCACCACTCCCAGCTAGTTTTTTGTTTTTTTTTTTTTTTAAGTAAGATAGAAAGAAAGAAAAAGAAAGAATAAAAAATAAATTAAAAAAATAGATAAAATAAAATAAAAAGAATGAAGGAGAGGAAAAAAGAGGAAGAGGAAGAGGGAGAGAGAATGGGGGAGTTGCTTTATTGCCCAGGCTAGAATGCAGTCTCAAAATGGGTATGCCTGTAATTGTGCTTAATAATAGAGACGTGAGAAAAAAGTGAGGGAAGAAAATAACTAACAAGCAGCCAACCAATATTTCATTTATACCTGTAAACAGGTGTGATGTGGTACTGATAAGAGTGTATATTTTGTGTATTTAAAGTGGAGAGTTCTGTAAGTGTTAATTAAGTCTACTTGTTCCGGATCTGAGTTCAAGTCCTGATATCGTCTTAACTTTCTGTCTCATTGATCTGTCTAATATTGATGTTGAAGTCTCCCACTATTATTGTGTGGGAGTCTAAGTCTCTTTATAAGTCTTATATATCTGGGTATTCCTGTATTGGGTGCGCATATATTTAGGATCTTCAGCTCTTCTTGTTACATTGATCCTTTTATCATTATGTAATATCCTTCTTTGCTTCTTTTGATCTTTATTGCTTTAAAGTCTATTTTATCAGCAAAAATTGCAACTCCTGCTTTCTATTTATTTATTTATTTTTGCTCTCCATTTGCTTGGTCAATCTTTCTCCATCCCTTTGTTTTGAGTCTTTGTGTATCCTTGCATGTGAGATGGGTCTGGATGCAGCATACCAATGGGTCTTGGCTTTTTTTGCCTGTCTGTGTCTTTGGAGTGGGGGATTTAGTCGGTTTAAATTTAGAATTAATAACAATATATGTGAGTTTGATACTGCCATTTAATGTTAGCTGCCTGTTTTGCCCATTAGTTGATGTAAATTCTTGGTTATGTTGGTCCTCTTTATTTTTTGGTATTCTTTAGAAAGGCTGATACTGGTTGTTCCTTTCTATGTGTAATGGTTCTTTCAGACACTCTCATAAAGCAGGCCTGGTGGTGATGAAATCTCTAAGTGCTTGCTTGTTCACAAAAGATTTTATTTTTCCTTCGCTTATGAAGCTTAGTTTGGCCGAATGTAAAATTCTGGGCTGAAAGTTCTTTTCTTTAAGGATATTGAATATTGGCCCCCACTCTCTTCTGGCTTACCGGGTTTCTGTGGAGAGATCTGCTGTGAGTCTGATAGGCTTCCCTTTATGGGTAACCTGACATTTCTCTCTGGCTGCCCTCAGTTATTTTCTCTTTCATTTCAACCCTGGTGAATCTGGCGATTATGTGCCTTGAGGTTGGTCTTCTTGAGGAACAGCTTTGTGGTGTTCTCTGTATTACCTGGAGTTGAATATTGTCCTGCCTTGCTAGGTTGGGAAAGTTTTCCTGAATAATATCCTGAAGCGTATTTTCCAGCTTGGATTGATTCTCTTCGTCACATTCAGGTACACCTATCAAACGTAGATTAGATCTTTTCACATAGTCCCATATTTCTTGGAGACTTTGCTCGTTCCTTTTTATCCTTTTTTCTCTAATCTTGTCTCGTTTTATTTCATTAAGTTGGTCTTCAACCTCTGATATCTTTTCTTCTGCTTGATCAATTCGGCTGTTAAAACTTGTCCATACTTCGCGAAGTTCTCGTGTTGTGTTTTTCAGCTCCATTAATTCACTTATATTCCTCTCTAAATTGTGTATTCTTGTTAACATTTCGTCAAACCTTTTTTCAAAGTTCTTAGTTTCTTTGCATTGGGTTAGAACAAGTTCTTTTAATTCCCAGAAGTTTCTTATCATCCACCTTTTGAAGCCTGCTTCTGCTAATGGAACACAGTCTTTCTCCATCAGGCCTTGTTCTGTTGCTGATGAGGAACTGTGATCCCCTGTAGAGGGAGAGGCGTTCTGAGTTTGGGTATTCTCAGCCTTTTTAGGCTGGTTTCTTCCCTTCGTTATAGATTTATCCATCTGTGGTCTTTATAATTACCATCTTTATAGTTGGGTTTCTAAATGGACGTCCAACCTGTTGATTCCCGGTGCTAAAATGTGAGCAACCCACTGCACCGGCCAAAACAGCAGCGTTAAGATTGATGGTGCTTTTCTGACTCTGCACCGAGAACCGCCGCCCCAAGGCAGTGGCAAAACCGCCTCGCCGGCCTCAAGAGTCGTGCTGACGACCCGTGGGGCTCCTCCGCTGGGAATCTCCTGGTGCGTGAGTGACAAAAATTCGACTGAGAATGTGGTGTCCTCTCGTTCTCTGCGCTTTCACTGGGAGCTGCTATCCCAAGCTGCTAGTGATCAGCCAACTTGGATCGCTCTCCAGTTTTTTTTTTTTAGCAGAGATGAAGTCTCGCTATGTTGCCCTGGCTGTTCCTGAACTCCTGAGCTCAAACGATGCTCCCAAAGTGCTTGTTTCTGTTTTTTTTTGCAAAAAGTTATTATATTTTATGTCTGGTTTTATGGCTTGCTGTTTTCATTAGAAAATATATCTTAGAGATCTGTCCATGATGTTACAGAAAGATCTAGCTCATTTGATTTAACTGTCATGGAGTATTCCATAGTATAAATATATTACAGTTTACTTAGCCATTGCCTTGTTCATAGAGCTGTATCTAGAATCTTTTAAAGAATTTATTGCTTCTCATTGAATGATTACAGTGTCTTGCATAGCTGGGCAAAGGACTCATAAGAATCCTAGCACAACCTGGTTTGACAAGTTCATCCGACTGTATGGATGAGTGCTGTTCATCAGAGTGAACTGAAGTGTTACACTGCAGATCAAAAATTAATTAGCATCACCAAAAGTGGAATTTCTTTCACTCTTTCTTAGAAAAGGAAACATCCAGCAAGACCAGTATGGTCAGAGGCCAAGTGTGAACCTAAGCCCAAATGGAGAGTGAGCCAGGCAGATCCAGCAGCCTTAGAGGGGCGTGGCAGCCTTGCTGAGTACATGATACACAATGTAATAATTACGGTGGTCCCCAAGTTACATGCAATCAGCCTGATCATATGGCCTGGTTTTGGTAATACTCTCATGTAGGGCACGTTGGGAGCCAGATGTAGGGCACGTTGGGAGCCAGATGTAGGGCTGAGTGCCCCACAGGGTCGTGGGGTAAGCCTTATGCTGTCCTGAGGCGCAGGATCCGAGAAATAAAGAGACAGGACACAGAATTACAAAGAAAATGCAGCGGGGCTCGGGGGTCCACGCCACCTATAAGCGGCGAGCGGCTGGCGAGGCCCCGAATGTCCAGAAGCATGAGTATTTATCATGTATAGGTTAGGGGGTAGGGCAGTGAGTGAAATCATCTTTAAGGTTAGTGATAGGGTGGTGAGCAATAAAACATAGGGTCCACCCCATTAGGTCACCTAGGCCAGGAGGTGGACAGCGCACAGCAAGGGGCCCGTTCCCACGAAGGCAAGGGCCCTGTTCCCACGAAGGCAAGGGCCCTGTTCCCACAAAGGCAAGGGCCGTGTACAGTAAGGGGGTTCAGTGTGCAATACTTCTATCTATGGGAAACTACTTCTAAGAAGATTTATGGGAGGATGCTTTAAGTCACATAGCAGTGACAGAGCTGTCAAGGTTACCGCCACCTTCTGGCAGCTTCCAATGGATTCTATGGGAAGATGCTTTTCAAGCAGCACAGTAGCAAGAGCTGATAAAGTTCACGGTCA
Source organism: Sapajus apella (assembly GCF_009761245.1). Classification (NCBI taxonomy): domain Eukaryota; kingdom Metazoa; phylum Chordata; class Mammalia; order Primates; family Cebidae; genus Sapajus; species Sapajus apella. Next base: position 16,072,438 of record NW_022436988.1, read on the forward strand.
CCAAGGTGGATTGCCGTTCTGAGGGCAGCCTTCCGCAAGAACTGGAGCAAGATCCTACAACTCCTTTATCAGGAGGAGTGGCTCTCGCCCCCAGCCTGCCATACAGCAGGTATCTTTACGATACTGAATGCTGCCGCCTGGGCCATGGATTCTTGTCCTGGTATAACTGTTTTTCCCTTAATTCATGCTCTGCACTGTATCTGCTCTAGGCATTTCTCAGGTTATAAGCTGCTTATTCATTAATTCATGCTCTGTACTGTGTCCACTCTAGGTGTTCCTCTGATTATGAACTAAGATATAGGTATATATGTAGGGAAATGTTCTTTAGGCACTCATACTATCAACTATTATGTGATTATATATAGAGGATTATATAAAGGGAGACTTCAAGCCCTATTTCTATAAACTAATATATGATTATGTAAAGGATTATATAAAAGGAAATAGCTGAGTAGTAACACTATAAAGTGAGATATTCCTCAAGCCCTAACTGTGCCAGGGCTCTGCTTAGCTCTCATTCCTCGGTGCCTATATGGGGGGTTACCCACACTCTCATGTTGACCAAAAATTTTTTAAATTGGTACTTTGTTATATCATAGAGTTAAAAAAAAAAAAAAGACTGCTTTCTAATTCCTTAAATTTCTTAAGAAATTTAAGATTGCAGTAACGATGCTAGATTTGCCTTTGGAGCAGTGTTTTGGGTGTTTCTCATATAGTCAGCATGTGAGTGACATTTAGACCCAAGCTTGGCTTACAAGCATGATTCATGAGAACATATCAGATGGTGACAGCAGAGCATCTTCCTTAGCACTCTTTAGAGGGGAGCAGCTTCAAGGAGCCCCACCGTTCTGGCTGCTGAGGAAGTCATACCGCAGAATTTCTGTTGGTTAAAAACAGTTTTTTTCAGAAACTCTTAAAGCCTGAACCCCCAGCTCTCAATGACAGACAGTTTGGTCCTTCAAGAGAAACCTATGGGGCGTTTTGGAGGCATTCACATAGGGGTGGAAAATTCAAGCCAGGATGACATCTAGCCAAAACGCTGCCATTATTTTACTCATTGCATTAAAAGCACATGCGCAGTGATGTCAATTCAAATGAACATCTTCATCAAAAAACATCTCTGGTTGCCTGCCTCCTGGTGTGAAGGGAACATTAACTCCTCCAGGGATTTCACACTGCACACGGCTAGATTAGTCTCCAGCCTTGACTACTGCGTTTGCAAACTTACCTAGAATATGCCTTCCAGATGGTTATAGACACAACAAGAATGCATCTAGGAAATGTAAAGTCCTGTCAGCATCAAATTCTGCACAGTGTAGATCCATGCGTTTATTCTAACAAATTGCAAATGATGGTGATAATGATGACGGTGATATAGATTTTGAAAAATCTTGGTAGAAATGTTGAGAAATGTTTCCAAGGAAGACTAATTAAGTTTCTATATTGTAAAACTAAGAAATGAGAAACAGGCCAGAAACAGGATGCTTTCAATAGAATTTGAATTTTTCACTTGTCTTTTTTTTTTTTCCCCCTAAGTAGTCTAGATTTAGATTTGTGGGTTAGACTTTATTTGTGCCTATGAAAAGTGATTAGCTCAAAACGTTCATTTTTTTCTCCCCACCACATATATGACAAGTGCCTAAGCTGTATTTTTCCCTCTTTCATTATAATATAATGTCAGGCTTGTGACATATGACAGCAGGTTTCACACTCCACTTAATGAGAGGCTGTCAGTTCCTGAAGAAGGAAAAAGGAAGATTAACGTGCATTTCACTAAAAAGGAAAATGTTATTAAGCTGGTAACAGTGAAGACTTGGTGTGCACCAGACATTTCTTTGTGGCCCTAAGTGTAGCCACTCTTGCTATAACTTCTCTGTGAGATGACTCTACAACCCTTTGGTGCACAGTGAAAAAGTGTGCTTTGTAAAGGATTTAGTACACATTTATTGAAGGCCTACCACGTAGGAGATAAAATGATTTCAGAGGATACAAAGACAGACTTCTTCTACATTCAGGTAGTTTTGTAGTTGGAGAGGAACCTATTAATGTCTCTTTCCCCTTTTGCCTTGGTTTCTAGGAAGCTCAGAGATAAAGTTAATACTTAATGTTAATTCTCAGTTTTGTTTTTTTTGTTTTGTTTTGTTTTCTTTTGGAAAGTTTATTTAAAAAAAAAAAACCCTATACCTTTTATATTTTACATTCACCTCTCAGAATATTTAATGGTACCCATTAATGATATTATAAAAAAGACCACCAGCTGCTTGAAATGGCTGCAAATTTACCATGTTCTGGCATTAAAGTGATTTCAACTCTTTGGAAAAATTGGTGTCATAGTAAGCATCATGCTTTAAGACCTCTCTTTCCTCTCTGTTAGACTGTCATGTCAGTCCTCCATGTGTGGGAGGTGAGAGATAAATGATGAAAAGTTAAAGGGGAGGTGGACAGAATCATAATTATCCTAAGTGGCAGAATGTGTTAAGTGACATGCAAAAGACAGTGAAATGCTCTGGAAGGTCAGACGAAGGAGATAAATTGTATCTGGCATTGACATCTGGGGAGACTTCCTGGAAGAGGAAGGAGACTTTGATACTGACTTTTCAGGTGTTTCAGCAGGTGGAGGCCTGGCAGGTGGAGGCAGCAGCTGAAATGAAGACACAGATGAGAGATGCCAGGGCGCCACCTGGGACTCTCCGGAGAGAGAGATCGCATGTAGAGGTTTATAGTTGTAGGAAAGGATCCTGAGGCTGCTCTGCTCATTTGCATGATGAATTTGATGAACTTGGCAGCTCTCGGTAGACCTACTCTTGGGCCAGTGGGGGCAGCTTGTGCCCTGGTGTTGTGGTGTTCACCTTGTCTGTCCATCCAGGTCACAGGCATCACCTGGAAGCCCCAAGCCTTACCCACCTTTCAATCCCTCACGGCCCAGGCTGGTGCCACACTCTGCCTGAGCTCTCATTCAGCCTGTGCCTTGAAATGACTTTGTTTTGGAAACCAGGTCAGAACGGTTTGGAAACAGCAGTGTGTTTCCTTTACTTAGAGAAAAGCATCCGAATTCTGCTTTTCCGATAAATCTTTAGACTCGTCCTCCCATAACTCCTTAACATGAGATCCAGTGGGTTATCTATTTAATGAAGAAGTAACAGATGTTCCTTTGATGCTGTTCTACTTGAGTTCGTGGTATTTCACCGGCCTATTACTGTATTCCCCAGTCAGTGAACAGTATATTTAATGCCTGTGTGGTACAGTAAATGCTCTTGCATTGGAATTATGCATATAAAATCTGATGAAACGCTGAAGTCGGTAGTTTAGTTAATGGTATTGTAACATTGTCCTGGTTCTGCAAATGTGCGGTGGTTATATAAGACGTTATCACTGGGGAAGCTGGATGAAGAGTATGCAGGAACAGCCTGTACTATTTTTTGCAAATTCTTGTGAGTCTTAAATTATTTCAAATTAAGTAGCTTAAAAAAAAAAAAAAAGAATTAAAGAGATGATCTAGTCCAGTTGTTTTCATCTTTAATTTTAGCAGCAGTCTCCCCCTGCTGCCTTCTCCTGTCCCCATCCTCAGAAGCTTAGGCACCACCTGACATCTTAAAAATGCTGATCCCACCCAATACGTTTAAGTTCCAGAGGAGGAAATCAGGGCCCAAAGAAGTAAAATGCATTACTATTTAGAGGCTATTGATAGAAACACAGCGAGCCTGGGGAGTTTTTAGGATGAGTTGCTCTCTGCAGATCTTCATGACTCACAGCTTGTCGCTAAGACTGTGGTTTCTTTTGTCAGACTAGGTGAGATTAATTAGACTGGAAAAGAGCTTCCATGCTCCTGCATCCCATTGCTGCAGTGCAAGAAATGGCATCATCCACATGGTTGAGGCAGTGCAAGAGGCGGTTTGGGTTAGCAGACGGTTTCGCGAAACACCGCTCAGGGCGTTTGCCAAGAGGACTGGCTTGAAAGCCCAGGCATGGGGCGCAGAAGACGGGCAGGCCGGGCCCAGGAGGAAGTCCCTTGCCTTCTGCCAGCTTGGCCTTCACTCTGACCACCTATGAAGTCTGAGGGCGATTAGGTGTCCTGTTCCTCCCCATCCAGGGCCAAGTCACTGACGTATTTTGGGGAAACCCTGGGCACCTTGAAGTTTGTTCCTAAGGATAATGTAATAATAATAATGATAAGAATAATTGCTTATATTTGTCTAGGGATTTTCAGGTTGCAAAGCCTTTCTCTTATATTCCCTAAGTTGGGTGTCACCCCTTGCCCATGACACAGGCATATTGGTTTTATTTCTGATTATAAATAAATGATGTGACTTTTCCAAAGTAAGAGTTTTCGCCCGGACTGGGGTCAGAACACAGGTCTCCACAATCCTGCTAAGTGCTCTTCTCATAAGAGACTCTTTTTCTAAACAAAGATCTCGGTTATGGTAAAGCACCCGTGCACACTTGCTCCTCAACAAACAGCTGCTGCTCTTATTATTGCTGTTATTGTTGTAATTCATAGGCAGGGTCTTTGGCCATGTGTAATTTTGGGGTGTGACGACTCCAAGACTTGCCGGTTCTCCAGAGTTAGGCAGGAGGTGGAGCAATGGTTTCCTCTCTTCCTACACTTCCAAACGGTGAGAGCCGGAAGGCGCCATATGGCTGTTGGAGTAAGCCTTGGGTTTTCCTGAAAAGTGAGTTCCCTGTGTGCCACGTCAGTGGAGATCTATGTGACAACCAACTGGTATGACATCCACCCTGGGGCTGCCTGGCTCCGGAGGGCTGTGTGCGATCTGCCATTTTTTATTTATTTAGTGTCATTTGTTAATGCCTCATTTCTGCAGGGAAAACAGGTTGTTTCATTTTCCCCTGGCATCTTCTGTGCCCTCCACAATGTAGGACACCACCTTTCTTGTCAACATGGGAACCTTTAATTGGAGCTGGCACCAGCCTGCTCCCTGAACATTCTGCCTGATGTCCTGGGATCCTGGGAAAGTTGGTTGGCTTCCCTAATGGTGGAAGTCTAAGGGCATACTTCAGACCGTAGACACAGCTACTGCTTTCTAGAAGAAATAAGCTGTCAAGGAAGATGTTGATTTTTCACACCCCGAGAGAGACATTTAGGAGGCAAACTACTGAACTGCCTCAAGAATATCATTAATCATCTGCACACAGAGGAGTACCTAGCACCTGTGACACATTCCCTAAATATTTGTTGAACGACCTTGCAAAGTAGTGGTTTCCCAGCCTTTAGTGTGTCCTCCAACACAAGGATCACTGGCAGGATCTGCTCCAGCACAGACTGTGAGGCCCCACCCCCAGAGTTTCTGATTTGGTTGGTCTGGGAAAGGACTAAATACTCTGCCTTGTTTTTGCAGGGTGGGTGGGGGAACAGAGTCTCACTCTGTTGCCTAGGCTGGGTTTTTTTTGTTGTTGGAAGGGGACAGAGTCTCTGTTGCCTAGGCTGGAGTACAATGGCACGACCTCGGCTCACTGCAACCTCCACTTCCCAGGTCCAAGTGATTCTTCTTCCTCAGCCTCCCGAGTAGTTGGGATTATGGGTGCCTGCCACCATGCTCGGCGAATTTTTATTTTTTATTTTTTTTTTAGAGACGGGGCTTCACCGTGTTGGCCACATGTTGACCAGGATGGTCTTGATCTTCTGACTTCGTGGTCTGCCCACCTTGGCCTCCCAGAGTGCTGGGATTACAGGCATGAGCCACCGTGCCCAGCCAATACTATGCCTTTCTAACAAGTTCCTAGTGATGCGATGCTGTGGAGAGGAACCACACTTTGAAAACTTCTGTCCTAAAGCAAGGCTTGGTGAACTTCCTAAAAGGGCCAGATAGTAAATATTTTAGATTTTGTGGCCCACACAGTCTCACTCGACTCTGCCATTGTAGCCAAAGAAAATATGTAAATAAAGGAGCATGCCTGTGTTCCAATAAAATTTTATTTACAAAAACAGGTGTTGGACTTGTTTTCAAAAAAAGAAATTGTGTTGCAAATGTAAAAATTTGTTGTAAAGATGTTAAGAGCCAGATCCTTATTCTGGGTAGATTTCCAAAAGCTCTTGGGATGGGAATCCAGTGTTGGTCACATCGTAGGTCTGTGCTGTCTTAAGCAGCACAAACGTAAAACTTGGAGAGATACGGAGACTTGCATTGTTCCTGTGCAAGGGTGGTGTGCAAATGGGTGAAGCGTTTCATATAAATAAAATCTGAGGTCTGATGTTCGTTAGTCATATGATTTGGGGAAGGTCGTTACATCTTTTAAAACATAATTAAAACATCTTTTAATTACGCAGTGAAAAGTAGGGGGAATCCTCACTTGTATAAACACTGGGTGGTGCACACATGAGTGGTTTACTATTCTTTATACTTCTCTGTATTGAAATATTTCAGATTCTCAAATCTATGTCTTTAAAAAGTAGTCATAACAAGTCTTTGACATATATGTGGCGTAGGCTTTAGGTTCCATAGTCAACCAAAATGTGAATTATCTTATAGTTAGAATGACCTTTGGAATTCCCCTAAATCACCACCACCGAGGCCCTCAGAAAGTCAGTGGCCAAGAATATTGTACTTTGTGTCACTTTGCATTTGAGAAAGCCTGGGAGAAAGGATAGTTCAAGTGTAGCATGTCTGCGGTAGACCGCCGGATCTCCTGCCCTTCCCCAGACCCCGCTCTTCTGAGGTCTTGCTTGAATCAGTGGATGGACACCCTGCCTTTACAGCTGCTCAGGCCACAAAGAGTGATTCAAGAGGAAAAACTTAAAGGTAAACTGCTTAGAAGAGTGCCGTATCACAGGGTAGGCAGGCACCATTCAGGTAGTGCAGACAAGCGCCTCTGCTTCTGGGGCCTTTGTTTGTTTGTTTATTTATTTTAAGATAGCATCTCACTCTGTTGGTCTGCCAAAGTGCTGAGATTACAGGCATGAGCCACCGCACCTGGCCTACTTTTATCTATTAATAAACAGAGCAGGGCAGGTGTGGTGGCTCATACCTGTAATCCCAGCACTTTGGGAGGCGGGTGAATCACCTGAGGTCAGGAGTTCGAGACCAGCCTGAGTAACATGGTGAAACCCCATCTCTGCTAAAAATACAAAAAAAATTAGCCAGGAAAAAAAAAAATAGCCAGGAGTGGTGGCAGGCGCCTATAATCCCAGCTACTCGGAAGGCTGAGGCAGGAGAATGGCTTGAACCTGGGAGGTGGAGGTTACAGTGAGCTGAGATCATGCCATTACACTCCAGCCTGGATGACAGAGCGAGACTCCATCTCAAATAATAAACAGAAGCCCCAGAAGCAGAGGTGCTTTTCTGCACTACCTGCATGGTATATACCTACCCTATGATAGGCACTCCTCTAAGCATTTTACCAAGACTGACTCATGTTGTCCTTATTTTTAATAACCACATAAGACAGATGCTGTTAGTGTCTCAGCTTACAGATGAGGCGGAAAAGATATCATTCGTCCAAGGCCATGCCTGTGGGAAGTAGCAGAGCTGGAACCTGAACTCCGGCTGTGACTCCAGAGTCTACGCTTTTTAAACACAGTGATCTTCTGTATATGATTTTGCCTCCCTATCCATAATCTGTCTGTGAATTAAGGAACAAAAGCTTAAAATCGAAAGAAAAAAAAAAGATGTCTGGTTGCACCTTCAGTGCTCTGGGTGGTATGCTAGAGAAGGGAATGAAATTGCAGTGGGCTATGGGGAGGCGTAATGTCAGTGCCTTTGCAGTTTTCATTTGACTGTGCTGAGTTTCCCTGTACAAAAGCATAAAATACTTTGGAGATGGTGCAGAAGCAGGAAAATGTACCTGTCCATTTGGATATAGATCTGGGTTCACAGTGTATTGTATTTCTGGATACCCTGTCCGAGAAGAGATCTCCTGAATGATCCATTTAGGGTTGTTCTGTTCAGCTTCACAACCACACCAATTTTGTGTCTACTGGTGCCTGCACTAGGCAGTGGGGAGGCAGGGATGCCAAGTTGTTTAAAATACCGTGCTTCCCGCCAAGGGCTTTGACAACTCTAGCTCCAGAAGTAATAGCTTTGGTGGAAACCGTGGTCTGTGCAAATTTCACCACATAAAGAGAGGAAACATAAGTATTTGTCATATTAAAACATGATGTGGGCCAGGCGCTGTGGCTCACGCCTGTAATTCCAGCACTTTGGGAAGCTGAGGCCAGTGGATCACCTGAGGTCAGCAGTTTGAGACTAATCTGCTCGACATGGTGAAACCCCATCTCTACTAAAAATACACAAATTAGCTGAGCTTGGTGGCGGTGCCTGCAATCCCAGCTACTCAGGAGGCTGAGTCAGGAGAATCACTTGAACCCGGGCGGCAGAGGTTGCAATGAGCTGAGATCACGCCACTGCACTCCAGCCTGAGCAACAGAGCAAGACTCTATCTCAAAAAACACCAAAAACAAAAACATGCAGCAAAGTAGCCACCACCCATTGTGAGACTCCAGAGAACAATGCACAATCTGGTGTTATCAAACCTTGGCATGGGGCTGGGAGTGGTGGGGCCCGAGCTTGGCTTAATCTAAAAACATGGTCCTTTCATGACTGGAATGAGCACTGTGCTTCTTCTCCCCCCAGGACCCCAGGAGCAAGCACAAGTTCAAAATCCACACTTACGGAAGCCCCACCTTCTGCGATCACTGTGGGTCACTGCTGTATGGACTTATCCATCAAGGGATGAAATGTGACAGTAAGTAAGTTTTCTTTCCCAGTTCATAGCCAGGCGCTGTAGCTCATGCTCAGGGTTTGCTGAGCAAGGAAGGCTCAGTAACTTTTCAACACCAACTCTTCAACACAGAGAATTAGTTCAGATATACACCAGACTGACAAAGTGTAGAATCTTCCACCGTCGAAGTTCCAATGTATTAAACTACTTGACTGCCTCAGTATGAACCCAAAAAAAGCACTCTTGCTGTCCCCTTTTTTATTATTATTATTATTTTAGTGGCAGAAATCTTCAATCACTATAAAATGTCGCCTAGTCAAACCCCAAAGAAGAGTCCCACCTCCAGATTCCACATTTGGTTAGGCTTCAAAATAAGCTGAGCAACCGTAGTCATTATCTTCCTGTGTCTTTAATTAGTGGTTGGACTGTGGAAAAATCCAGTAGGCTTTCCTTAAAACTGAAACCAAAATGAACATAAAAACCAGGATAGCATCTTACTTAAAACTTCACTCACCCTGCGTGTTTATGGACAGATCAAATGTGTATCAGCCCAGCTCAAGACACAGGACCATTGACAAGCAAGACACCAGCCCTTTTCTGTTACTTTTTGTTCCGTGTGTATCTCCATCAACTACCAGGACGAAAGAAAAGCAACTTTTTGCTTTGATCATTCTTAAAGTATGAGATTCCTCAGGCTATGTTTGTTTAAATACAAGTTGATACTTTTAGGACTGGGGAAAGTTAATTGCCCAGCCTGTTTTTCTAATAGAGCGGGAAGCATTATGGAAATTTCAGCCTATTGCCATTGGCTAATGACTATTATGACAGCCAGAAGCTGACATTTGTATTTTACATGGAGCAAACTATTAAAAAAAAGAACATAAATGGGCATCATAGAGTAGATGGAGAGTTTCTTAGGACACAGAGATTCTTTACCTTACAGAGTTATACAGCATAGCAACCAAATGCAATGTTTGCTTGCTTCAAGAAACCCTAGGATTCCAAAGACATGGTTTTCAGGGGTTCCTCAAGGGCTTACAACTTACATGCCTTTGTAAATATATTTTCACTACTTTAAAACTGGGAACAAAATAAATACTTGAATGTGTTATGTTCTCAGCCTTCACTCCTGGGACAGAACTTGCAATCAAGTTTCTCCTGCAGCATCCACTTCACTGAAGAGCCGGCTGGGATCAGCAAGCATGCTGTTAAACCTGTTACTGTTTGTACATAGTTTTTTGTATGAATCAGGATTTTTGGATGCTGTGCCACTTCAACAACATGCAAAAATTAATGAGATGTGGAGGCTGGCCTGAGACATCAACTTGCATCCCTAACAACTGGTTTCAAAATTGTGTTTGTATCAGAGGGCTTTCTTGGCGATCCTTGAATGTCTTTATAACACGTAATTGGCACAAATTTGCATTTGTTAGCTGAGTTTATGCTAATAAAATAACACTCATCTGGTTTACAAAATTAGATTCTGCTTAGATTTGTTTGCAGAATGGTTTCCATTACTAAAAAATTTTGAAAACCGCTGACCCGGACCAATGCTTTTTTCTTTTGTTTTCTTTTAAACTCTTTTTCTTGGGAGTCTCAAGGCTTCTGTGGCTGACGCCTGTGCTTCTCCCTGGAGAGAGGAGGAAAACAAGCAGATGAGCCCCAGAACTGCAACCCCCTACCGTCCTTAACTTCTGCAGCGAGAAAGCCTCTTTCCATGCCCTTCCACGTTGTATGATTGCAGTCCTAGATAGAGTTCCACTTGGGATGGGGCAGGGCCTGGCGGGGAGTCAGCATCAACAACCTGGGTGGGCCACCTCTCATTTTGTAGAGTTGGAAATGAAATTAGAACAAATGAGCTTCCCAAGTTAGACGGCCGCCCGGGTGCACTTTCACCTCCCCACCCTCCCCGTTTCCTGTGTGCTTTCCAGACCCTCTGGCATTTACGTCCTTCAAATTGCAAATTTTGCCCAGACACTTAAAGGTATGACTTGGTTAAGGCAAGTGATATTCAGAACACAGCTTTTCAAGAGCCTTTATATTGGCTAAATTCGAGGTGCACAATTTTGAACAGTTAGCCTTGGAAATAGAAGCCTAATAGAATCCAAGTTTGTGAATTAGCTGATTGCCCTTTCTTCAGTGTGTCCATTATTCGGCTGTCAGTGTTTAATCCGAGCAATATACATTATTCATGATGCTTTTTGCAATTTACTTTGTCGGGTTAAACACTCAAAATGAAGTGGATCGGAAAGCCCCACCCTGATGAATGCGGAATAATCTTATTAGCTTCCTGGCCAGGAGTTGTGAGGATTCCACTGGCCATCCCTCCTTCTGGTTGCCTGAAGGTACCAGGACAATAGAGCTGGAACACCTACACTCAGTCTTCTGTTTGTTTCCGGTGCACAGGGTTCTTTTCAGGGCTTCTTTGGTTCATTGCAATAATACTGATCTTTTTTTATCCTCCCCCCTGTCTCACCCACATAATGTCAGCTGTAAGGAATGGCTTATCACACTAGGCTTGTATTTGTTTTACTTGGAATAATATTTAAATATTTGAAGACAGGTTTAAAATATCAAATACAAGTTCTTTGGGGGGAAAAACACAGGGAATGTACTTAAAACTTGTTGAAAATACAAGGTTAGCTGAGGAAAGGAAAATTTAATGAATTTTCTGTATTCAGTCCTCAGATTTTCACTCTTTCTCAGTGGTAAACCCAGAAAGGCATATAGAATTCACTAGCAAAAAGCATCCTGTGTTTAAGTTGGGTGCAGTGGTTCACATCTGTAGTCCCAGTGCTTTGGGAGGCCCAGGTGGGAGGACCGCTTGAGCCCAGGAGTTCAAGGCTGCAGTGAGCTAGGATTATGCCACTGCACGCCAGCCGGAGTGACAAAAGGAGACCCTATCTCAAGAAAAAAAAAATCCTATGTTTAAAATTTTTATATTATTTTGCTTCTGTGTACATAAAATATTAGTTAAGCTGAGCTTTGTACACATTCACCTGTGTGAATTTTGTATACTGTTAAATATTTGAAACAGTCACGGAAGGCCAAGCCGGGATATTTTGCTTCAGTGAAGATTGAACAAATATGGTATGGGTATTTTAAGGATATTGTCACTCACATGAAGCCTGTGCTGTATAGGACATCTGCTAACAGTTCTTTATGTCACCAAAAACATGATAGCAAAGTATCGAGTTGGGGGTAACTCGTTTTCACTTCTGCTCATGCACCAAAACACTGAGGGGCGGTGGTTGGAGCCCATATGCCCAGCTTACCCTCTGCTTTCTTGATTCACAGCCTGCGACATGAACGTTCACAAGCAGTGTGTCATCAATGTCCCCAGCCTCTGCGGAATGGATCACACAGAGAAGAGGGGGCGGATTTACCTAAAGGCCGAGGTTGCAGATGAAAAGCTCCATGTCACAGGTGAGGCTTGCTCATCCCGGAGCAGCACTGTGGAGAGGCATTTGGATGAAGGTCACACTGTTATTCAGGCAGGGTGGGGGCTGAGCTGGGTGCTCTGAGGCCTCTGGAGAGACAGTCAGCCTGGTGGAACCATCACTGTCTGGGAGCCCTGCAGCCCTCCAAACCCTCACCTCAATACACCTCCCAGGAGATGGGTCTGCATGCCCGAATCCCCAAATACTCAATGTCACACAAAGTCACAACCCCTGTGTGGACTGGACTATTCTGACAGCATGGCCTGTGTACTTTCCTCCCAGCGACAGGGGGTCGGGGGAGCCAATTAATCAAAATGCCGTTGGAGGGGATGGAACTAGGGCAAGGCGAGGCGGATGGATGGATGATTCAGGTGTTCTGTGGCATTGCGCTGTGATGGCCCGATAAATCCACCTCAGCAACAGCAACAGCCGATGAGTGCTTTTGCTTCCTCTATGTTAGGTATGGTGCTAGGAACTTCACATCGATTAATAGTTTAGGCCTGACACCTAGTGGGGCATTAGCCTCATCTTCCAGAAAAGGCAACTGAGGCACAGAGAGACCAGTAACTCCTAGTGTTAGAGTTAGTGAGGAGCTGGAATAGGAACCGAGGCATTGGACTCCAGTTACTGTGCTTGTAATTACCACACCTCCTACAGACAGCCCAGTACAGGACGGAAATTCCCTATCCACAGGCCTGGTGACTTCCTCCTCTGGGTGGTTTCTGGGTGGGCTCTGCCACAGCTTGGCTTTTCCTTTGGTTTCCGCACCAAATCCACTTTCGGTTAATCGGCACAGTCCGTCAAGTTATCCTGGAGTCATATTGGCCTAGAATGCATTCTGTGTCCTCAAGATGACTTGAGTCCTCTGTACCATGACCCACTCTATGTTAGCGTATGGTTCAACTCTCAGCCATCCACCTAGTTCCCTGTACTTGGGAGTCCCTGAGGGACCAACTGTATATATTACTCTTGTTGACAAGGACGTTCATTTTCATTTGATCAGCAAAGGTATCTTCCATTTGTATCTAGGAATTTGAAGCTATCATTAACATAATCTATTCTGTTTGTAGATGACAGAAAATATCATAGAAGAAGGGCTTGGAGGATCTGTTTAAGAAAAAAAGAGGAAGGCGGTGGGTTCCAAAGAAAGGCTTACTTTTGGAAACATCCTCACATTTTTCCTTTGAAAAATAAGCAAATGTTCTAACCAGGACTGTCCCCTCAGGTTAGAACTCAGAGAACACCAAAGAATTTCAAGGTATCACTAGGAGAGGGTAACAGTTTCCCTTTGGATAACCTTGAAACCACCTATAGCTGATGGTCAAAATGGAATTGGGAGTGAAATCCCTATCATAGACACAGAGTCCCTTCTGACTTTTTGTAGTTCGGAGAAATTCTTTTATTTCCTCAAGACTATCTCTGTTGCGCCATTTTTCATTTGGGGCTGTGGCTCTCACCTGCATTTCTATTGCTTTGTAATGGGCTGATGCTGTCCTTGGAATCCACTCTGCCTTTGTCTACACTGACAGCCAGGAGTCCTCTGACTGGGCACCGATGCTCTCTGCCCAGAGGAAGATGCTGTTCCTTGGGTGCCATGAGACCCCTCTGTGACATCGCAGATTTGCTCTTGTTTCTCTTTTCTACTAAGGCTTCCACATTGTCAAAACCATGTATGGGGGAAGCAGATGATGCAGTCCAGGGAGAAATTACCATAAAACCTAGTCTCCAGCCGGGCACGGTGGCTCACACCTGCAATCCCAGAATTTTGGGAGGCTGAGGCAGGCGGATCACGAGGTCAGGAAATCAAGACCATCCTAGCCAATATGGTAAAACCCCATCTCTATTGAAAATACAAAAACTAGCTGGGCATGGTGGTGTGCACTTTCAGTCCCAGCTACTCGGGAGGCTGAGGCAAGAGAATCACTTGAGCACGGGGGGCGGGATTGCAGTAAGCCGAGATTGCACCACTGCACTTCAGCCTGGGCAGCTGAGTGAGACTCCATCTCAAAACAAACAAACAAACAAACCTAGTCTCCTTAGGTGGTGAGGGATCAAGGAGCATAAAGTAGAATGCCTACGGGGTAAACATTTCTGTGCTTTTCTTACCTTTTCCTTTATTTCCAAAGCTACTGCTGTTAGCAATAGAGTAGGCATCACAGGTGAATATTCAGAGTTTAATTATGGGTTTCCATGTGGTTACCTTGTGGCTCGCTGTAAGGCAAGAACACCTGGACAGAGCATTGAAATGTTTAGCTGGCATTCTTTGTGTTTCTAGATAAAGCAAAACACGCACTGTGCATGCCAGACATGCCCCGTGCCTTCTTCTGTAATGAAAGCAGCAACCATAAGGTACTGCCTGAACCTTTCAGTCTCTCTTATAAGAGCCTTGCAGATCTAAAACTGCACAGAGAGGCACAGATGCCCTGGCTGGGGTGGCACAGGTACTCAGGTGGAAGAGAAAGGTCGGGCCTCATCATGCTAGAGCTTACATCAGGCTAATTCCTCCACCATTGCCAAGGGTTGAACTTGACTCACAATTGTAGAATCAGCTTAAAGAGCAATACCTTTCCCTGAGTTGGACATCGACTTTTTACATGTGAAAGCCAGCCAGCATTACTTACAGCACCTATCTAGGCCAAGTCCCTTGAGAATTAGTTTAAAAATTTTTGTAGAGCTATAGCTCCACTCTAGGAATGTGAATTCAGCAAGTGTAATAATAATAATTATGTCTTATTCCATTCAGGCTGCGATCATAAAATACCTTAGACTGGGTAACTTATAAATAACAGGAATATATGTATCACAATTCTGGATTCTGGGAAGTTCAAGTTTGAGGCCCTAGAAGACTCAGTGTCTGGTGAAGGCACTGTCTCAGCTTCATAGATGGTACTTCTCACCGTGTCCTCACATGGCAGAAGGAAGGCAGGCTGTGTTCCCACATGGTGCTAGGGGCAAACATGCTTCCTGTCATCTCTCTCTTTTTTTTTTTTTCAGACAGCGTCTCACTCTGTCACCCAGGCTGGAGTTCAGTGGCATGATCTTGGCTCACAGCAACCTCTGCCTCCCAGGTTCAAGAGATTCCCCTGCCTCCCAAAAGGATTACTTCCCCAAAGGCTCTGCCTCTTATTTCTATCACATTGGGGATCCAGTCTTAAGATACGAATTCAGAACCACAGCAAATAATAGCAGCAGCTCACGGCTATTCAGGGTCTTCCTCCACAGGACCACTTTCTAAGTACTAGCTTTTATCCAAATAAAAGTTAAAGTGACGTACTAACTTTTATTCAAATATGTGAAGAAGCTGACTTTATTATCCTTACTTTATAGAAGAAGAAATGGAGATACAAAGAAATGAAGTGACTCACCCAGAGTCACACAGATGGTAAATTGGATGGCTAAATATTTAAATGGCAGACGCACAGAGAAGATATTTTAATGACAGTATCCATAAGAATTGGAATCTTTTTTTAAAGTACAGTTGTGTGTGTGAAGGGAATCCAGTCTTAATTATAGAAAGTCAGGCTCAAGGAAATAACTAATTAGTAATTATATCTTAAAAATTCTTAAAGTAATTTAAGATCTTCAGAAAAGTTGCACACGTACAACAGAGTTCTCTCACACCCCTCACCCAGCAACCCCCAATGTTAATGTCCTTGTATAACTACAGTACCTGATAAATTTATGAAACGTAGGTACTTACATCCAGGCGCAGGGCTAACACCTGTAATCCCAGCGCTTTGGGAGGTTGTGGTGGGCAGATCACTTGAGGTCAGGAGTTTGAGACCAGCCTAGGCAACATGGTAAAACCCCATCTCTACTAAAAATACAAAAAATTATCTGGGCGTGGTGGCATGTGCAAGTAGCCCCAGCTCCTCGGGAGGCTGAGGTGGGAGAATTGCTTGAACCCAGGAGGTGGAGGTTGCAATGAGCCAAGACTGCACCACTGCACTGCAGCCTAGGCAACAGATTAAGAGTCCATCTCAAAAGAAAAAAGAAAAATAGGTACCTGCATTGGTTACTAGGAATTGTTTTCAAGAGCCAAATAGACAACATCAGACTCATCTTATTTCAGTATAAAAGGACTGCACATGGTACCAAGCAAGGCCCCCTTGGGGCAGCACTGGCCGGTGACGGGTGGCATCCCCACCCCCATTACCTGCCTACACCTTTTCTCAGCCAAATAGTCCAGGCATGAGTTTGTCTTGAGAAATGCTTTCATACTAATTGCTACCGTCTATTGAGTGCTTACTACATACTTATTGTTCATAGGACTGGACCTTTGTGCTCAGCATTTTATATTCATTGCTCCCTTGACTCCCCAAACAATCTCATGAAGTATTATTATCCTCCTTTCTGAGATGAGCCAAGGAGCTGAGACTAAGGAAGGAAATCGCTCCAAGTTACAGGGTAGAAAGTGATGGGCCTGGGGCCGCGGCCGGGCCAGGCTTCCACACCCTTGCTTTCAGTGCCCAGGCTATGAACATCCCAAGTCTCTCTTGTTAATTGGAGTCTCCTTTTGAACAAACAATAAACCCATAAATATTTGCTGAACCCACAGTCAGCACCCCATGAGGTTCCTTGAGGTCACGGAAAATCCAAACGTGGGACTTAAAACCAGGGAAGAAAAGAGTAACATATGAAGAGAATAAAGAACAACCCACATCCAAGTATAATTAAGTGCCAAGTATGTGGTGATGAAATAGCACACCCTTGGGAGATGCTGAGGGTGGGAAGGGGACAGGGAGCGAAGGACCCTGTGGAAAAGCAGCCAACTGAATACTGTAGGTATTTGAGAGGCAGAGAGGGAAGAGAGCTCTGATTGAGAGTCAGAGGGCTGTGGGAATTAGCCTGGTGGCTTTAATGAGAACACAAATATAAAGCATAAGGCATCACATGCAGGGTTTATGGTCCAAATGCGAGAGATTTCTTGGAGAATGCATTTCAGCCTAAACCCTGAGCAACTGTGTTAATTGCTAGATTAGTTCAAATGGTGTCTTACCTGTGTAGAATTGCTCAGATTGAAAATAATTCCCAAAGTAACATAGAAACTGCAACAGGAACTCTGCTTTGGGATGAAAACCCCCCTTTGCAATCAGATGAGTTTTCTTTCTAGCTTGGTCGGGTATTTATGGGAAAGTGCTCTGCTTTTGTGGTGTATTTATATTTTTTGCCTTTGGGCAGTGGTGCTGATGTTATCAGAACGGTGTCATTTTTTTTCCTTCTGATAGGAGATTGTAATAGGTTTTCTACACTGTTGTGTGTTTTGTAAATTTGGTTTATAGGAGTAAAAAAAAAATCCCTCATGGGAACCGATTTTCTATTTAATCTTGTAAGTAAATGGAAAAAAATATTGGGTACTTTACAACTGTTTCAGGAGCGTATTCCTCCCACAAATAGATTATTCTGAAGAAGAGTCTAATTTTCTCCACGATTTGAGGTTGTTAATTTGGTGTGGAGATTGAGGTTCTTAACTGAGTTCTGGTTGGGGAGGGGAAGACTTCCTCCCAGCTCTTACAGCAAAGAGACTCCTCCTACCTACTGTCTAGGGCCTTGTGCGATTCGACACCTGTCACACCACTGCAGATACGGAGACTCACCCTCATGTTCTTGTGGTTAGAACAATAATATTCCCTCTGTGTGTTCTTCCACCTTATCATGGTATATTTGCTACAGCATAGAGGAATGAGCCTCAGCTTTGTATGATAGTTGGTCATTCTTTGCTTCACCCATTGATCATACATTATTGAGCTTGTGTCCTGCTCTCTTCCTGGCACCAGGGGTGCTAAGTTGATTAAGACCTGGACCTCATCACGAATTGTGTGGTCTTTGGGGGTTGGGGGGCATTAAAGCATGAAAAAAAGCTTCTGGGCAGTGTACTAGGTTTTTTGAAGTACAGTGGGAGTTTGGGGGAAGGGTAGCCTCCGTGGCCCTGGGGAGGCTACAGGCGACAGCTTCATGTCGGAAGTGGCAGTGGAGCCGGGAGGACAGGGAAGGAAGGAAAGGACATTCCAGGCAAAGATGCAGAATGTGTTCAGGAAGCTCAGCACCATCCAGGATGCCAGGAATTTTAAGTGAGAGTTGGAGAGAGCTGGAGGGAAGTTAGTTTCGTTCCATTTTCAAAGCATTACGGTTGCAATCATCAGTTTACCAGTTGTGCTATCCTTAGGAGCCATGCACCCAGGCTCTGAGTTAAATATTTCTTTTTAAAACAGGAAGATTTTAAGTTCCAGGTGGCTATGTTTTCAACAAGAACAGAGAGAGCATCAATCTCCTAATCTGAGCTCTAGACATCACCCTGAGATTCCCAGTGAGCAGAGACCCTCTCTGTCATGGCTGGGTGAGAAGACGCAGCAGGTGGCCCATCCTTTGCCTAAAAGCTTTGCACAGGTACCTTTTGCAGTGGCAGACAGGCTGTGGAATATAATAACTTGTTGGGGGCTTCCAGCACGGAGATGCACCAAGCTGCTTATTTAAAGGAAGAGGTATTAGTTGGAAGTCATTTCTGTTGAATAAATCTTGGTCATGGGATTTGGATCCAGATCAGAAACGTATATGGTGATGCAGCAGTTGTATCTGCTCCTTTGGGTTGGGATGGAGAGGGTGTTGGCAAGAAGCTGGTTATCCTTGGGGCATCCAGAGTGTCCGCTGTTGGTGATGCTGCATTTGACCACCTGGTTTGGTGTTCTCAGCAGATCCCCCTACTGCAAAGGTGTTGTTGCTGTTGTTGTTTGTAATTAATAAGGAAACTGGGTGTTGTACTTGATGACCTGCAACCTCCCACCCAATGGCTGTAGCCTTAATTACTTTGTTTTACTTTTTATTTTTATTTTTGAGATGGAGTCTCACTCCTGCCTCAGACTCTCAAGTAGCTGGGATTATAGGGGTGCACCACCATGCCTGGCTGCTTTTTGTTTTGTGGTAGAGACAAGGTTCCACCGTGTTGGCCAGGCTTGTCTAGAATTCCTGACTTGAGGTGATCCACCTGCCTCAGCCTCCCAAAGCGCTGGGATTACAAGCATGAGCCACCGTGCCCGGCCAACCATTCTTGATTAAAAGAGAGTGAGGAGACATGATTACCAAATGCAGTCTGTAACACTTGATTGAATCCTGGATCGAAGAAAACAAAAAGAGCTGTAAAGAACATTTTGGGGAGAGTGGAGGAGACATTTGAATCTGGATTGTTTTTTAGAGAATGTGTTTGTACCAGTGTGAAATTTCCAGGTGGTAATGGTCACGTGATTATGGAGGGGAGTGCTGAAATGTTTTAGGGGTCATTTTTCCTGAGGTCTACAACTTACTTCCAAATGGTTCAGCAAAAGCAAAAAAAACCAGACAGGAATCTGAAAATGCTGGAGGACCAGGCAGGGGTTGGGGGCAAGAAGCGAGGGTGTGCGCAGGCAGGAGCGCCGGTGGCGGAATGTTCACAGCGACTCTAGAAAGTGTTAGAGGTGTTCGCCCCACTGTTCTTTCAACGTCACTCCCAAAAACTAGGCCAACGATAGCTATGCCTGGAGCTTTGTTGATCCGGTACTTGAATGCACTCTGTAGAGGCCACTCTTGGCTAGAAGGAAGCCCTCGCCGAAACGGCGATCAGAGCGCCTCAGCAGGTCAGCTTCCCTGCCTCCGTCCTCCTACCCCAGGGACCTCCCATGCCTCTGTCCATGGCCACCAATGCTTTTCCTTCTGTGGATGGCAGACCAAAGCGTTATTCTGCCTCCATCCTGTGTTTCCATGTGGCTCTGCAGTGAGGCTGGGCCCTGAAGCCTGGTTCATGAAGAGTACTTACCTGGCCTCTGGCCCCTGTTCAACAGGTGAGTCACTGACCATTTCCTTAGAGCCACCTGGGGCTGGCTGCATGGGACTTGCCATGACACAGCCAGCCAGACTGTCACAGGCAGGTTCTGGGGTCTGTACGCTCACATGCATGGGCAGGGGCTGCCTGCGGTCGGGAGCCACTAGTGGGGTCTATGTCCCCAGGAGCTTGTGTATCATCCCCATTTTCCAAATAGCCTCAGGCAGAAAAGAAAAACAACATGAATTAAACAGCTAAAGGAGTCATATATAGGTATGTGTACATATGTGTAAGAAATGGGCTGGGCGTGGTGGCTCATGCCTGTAGTCCCAGCTACTCAAGAAGCTGAGGCGAGAGAATCTCTTGAGCCCGGGAGTTTGAGACCAGTCTGGGCAACATGGAAATACCTCATCTACACAAAAAGAAAAAAATAAATTAGCCAGATGTGGTGGTGTGCATCTGTAGTCCCAGCTACTCAGGAGGCTGAGGCAGAAGGATCGCTTGAGCCCAGGAGTTCGAGGTTACAGGGAGTTATGATTGTACCACTGGACCCCAGCCTAGGTGACAGAGCAAAACTCCATCTCCAAAAAAAGGAGTAGCTGTGGGCACAATATTGGCAAAACTGTTACTTATGGTATAAATAAACATCAAGGAGTTGGAGAATGGCTGAGTGGGCCGCTTGCATTCTGCATCTCCCCTCCCTTGGATTCCACTGTCCCTGATCTGGGGCTTCCCTGTCTACTCTAAAGACACCAGCTTCTGTTTCCTGCATGCTTCTATCTCTTAAAAACCCAACAAGCTTTGTGATGCTCACACAGATGAGAAATACTGGTAGGGAAAAGTCCGTAAGAAGAGGGGTAGCTCTTCAAGGGGTAACTCCAGGAGCAGGCCTTCTTAAAGACAGGCTTTGAACACCTGCATCCCTGGAAGAGGAGAAGCAAATTATTTCTGGGGCCTCTTTCAAGATTATCCCATCTCCGTAATAAGAGGGGTAACTGCTCTTCATGACAAAGCATACTTTATCTCCATGGCTTTGTAGAAGTTTCATGAATCCACTAACATCAGCTGATTCATTTTCCCTGGGGAGAGGCACTTGCTGTGCATGGGTCCTCTCTTTTGTAGGTAGAGAAGGAAGACTGAGTTGGGGGTTCAGTCTTCTTGCAGAGAGGACTGGTGGGTCCCTTTAGCTCAGGAAGTGGTTGCAGCATCTGCCCAGGGGACCCTCATTATCTCTCCGTGCCTGGCCTCTTGCAAATGGAGAGGCTAAGGAGATCCAGCCAGTCACTGCAGTAGCAGCTGCCTGGAAAGTGGACATGAAGGGCAAACCAGAGATGCTCCTAGTGTTTCTTGAATGCATCGATCCTGCGAGAAGAGAAACTGACACTGATTGAACACTTTTCAGGTACCAGGCCCTGACTGGATGCTTCCCTATATAGTATTTCATCACAACCACCTTTTGGGAACAATGCTGTCATCATCGTCATGATTTTCTACCTGAGGAACCTGAGTCTTGGCGAGCTCCAGCAGCCTGCCCAGCTGCGTCTGGCTCCCACACCTGCCCTTCCCACTCTTTTAAGCAGCTGACCCTCAGGTCTGGCTGAGGGAAGATCCTGTGATGACTCACGGCAGTTTCCCTTGAGTACAGACACAGCCCACACTGTTGCTTCAAGGGCTTGCAATTTCACCTTTCTATCCTGCAATTAACAGTGGAGGCTACTCTGTGTCCGTCCCCTGTGATCACTGTTCCTTTGGCACCACTGTGGGTGAGGGTCTGTCATCACTTCCCCAGAGCCTTCATTTTCCAGGGTTTCCATAATGGCTGGAAATAAAAATGGCAGCAGGAAATCTGGCTGAAGACTTCTGTGCTGGAAAATGAATTAAAATGGGTGGAAGGATGGAAACTAGCTGTTTTAGGATGGGTTTTGACAGTGTGTGAGTTGGGTGGGTGTGCGACTGGACCAGCCCTTTCTCAGCATCCTTCTGGCTTTTGCTTACTGGCCCTGATTCCTCCCCATTGGAGACTCATCCTGCTCTCGCGTTCTCATAGTCTGCAGAGGAATCAGCTCTAGCAGTCACCTGCCTTGAGTTCACTGGTGCTTAACAGCCAGGCACATCCTTGGCACAAGAAAACAGGAAAGTGCCTCTTCACCAAAACTTAGAGCAGTGTGCTTGTACCAGAAGAATGCCTGCACATTACCCCATTCAAATGCATATGCTTTTGGCCCATGGCTGGCGTTTTTTCAGTGGACTGATCTACTCTAACTTCTTCCTTGATGGGACATTCCTAAATGTCCACATGACCCCTTCTGCAGCGAGTAGAGTACCTTGCCCATCTCCCCATGTTCACCACTTACCCCCCTCCCCATTTGCACTCGGTGTTCCAAGCCGCACACGGCTTCCCCAGTGTGGCAGGCAGTAGCCACCCAGTATTTCCTCCCTCCTCACCTTTGCTTCTGCCATTTTCCCTGCTCCCTCAAGAACATCTTTTTAACATTCAGCTCCAGTTACCTTTAGGAAGCCTCTCCTCACATTTTATGCCCTGCCTGAAACCGACCGCTTTCTCCCCATGCCCTCTATAGCATGTATTATGAGATTTTACCTCTGAGTTTATTTACATGTTGATCTCCTTCCACTATATCATAAGTCCTTTGAGATCATAGATAATGTCTTATCTCCCGTACCCAGCCCAGTGCCTCATATTGGTACCAGTTGTGTGTCTGTTGAGCCAATGATGATGGTGATGGAAGTACAAAATAAACACAGCATAAAAATTTACTCAGGCTTTTACTTCACCCCAAATCAAAGTGACTCTTCCCATTTTAGCCCTACATCTGGATCAAGTTAAAAAGTTCCTGTTTTAGTCCAATTCATAAAGCTACATGACTTCTGGGATCCTTTAGAGAAACATCTGTCAGCTAAGAAAAAAGTTGCATCCTCTCATAGAGACACGTCATTATTTACATCCTGACTGTGGTACCTCTTCCTGACTGATCTGTGGCTCAGCTTAATGTCAAATATGTACAGACTTGCAGCATGCCATCCTACAGATTGTTATTCATGCGTGGTTCTCTGTGCAGCGATTCCAACAGAGCTTTCCACACTGGGTGCTTAGTCACTAAATGTGCGTGGGAGGCAGCAAGACTGGAGTGAAGGGCAAAGAGTTGCCAGTGTCATTTCCTTCATGCAGCATTTGTCTTTGTTGTAAAGCACCCTGGTATCCATGCCCGTGGTGACATAGCTTTTCTTTCTTCTGCTTAAGATACCCCAAGCCCCCAGATTCTTCACAGGGTCATCAATCATCCACCTTCTTTGACTTCAGTGACTCCTGCCAGGAGCAAGCCTTCTTAAAGGTAGGCTTTGAACGCCTGCATCCCTGGAAGAGGAGAAGCAAATTATTTCTGGGGCCTGTTTCAAGATTACCCCATTAGCATACAGACACATTGACATTTACTGAACAGGTCATTCTTGTGCAGGATTTTAATTGCTTCTAATTATAGGATTATCATTTAAGCACAAGATTAATTGCTATGAAATTATTTGCAAGTAACTTTATCTTCTTCTAGAAAGTAAATGTGTTAGCCAAGTGAGAAATCTCTTAGAAGCTTGCAAATGAAGTCTTTTCAATCACTTCCATTGAAACTTTCTTCTAATGCTTGGGGAATGGGAGAGAGATCTTGAAGGAACAGGCTGGAAGACGAAATAAATAACAGATCAATGCTCCTTTTGATACCTGGTTCTGAACCAAAAGGGTGGAAAACTTGAAGTGTTTGGGAATGGTTGGGTTCACCAATGGAAATGTCCTAAAATAAATGCAGAATTTTTTTTTCCTCTCTTGATCCGTGTCATCTTCAACGGCAGGCAGGGGTGGCCCAGTCGGAAGCTAGAATTGGCAGGAGCTGCCCTATGGTCCTTTTCAACAATAAGCTGCTCTGATATCTTAGTGAAAAAAAAAAGTGTTTTCAGATGTTTTGTAAAGGAATCTCCAATTAATGTGTATATACACACTCTGATGATCAGCATCAAAATGGTGCAGAGAAACATCAGACCATGTGCATCTCAGCTTCTAGGCATTTCCAATTGGAATGATTCAGACAGCCTGAGAAAATATGAGATAAGTTAACTCCTGAGCTGGTTCCAAAATATCCCCATTTGAATAGGGAGCCATGACCACCCACTGGAAGCTCTGCACACAGCATCCCCACTGGGGACTTTTTATACTGAGAAGAATGGTAGCTGCCCTTTACATGCATTTTCCTTTTTAATTAATGCAAGGTTTGTGGTTAATTAAAGACAGTCAGGGTCCCTTTTCAAACCAAAGCAGGCATTTTTTCCTAGAATAATGAAGAGAGAATAGAAGCAAGGCAAACTTCCTATAAAAGTTTTCGCAGTGGGGGTGGTGAGTTTGGGGAAGGTGACATGAAGGAAGTGTCGTTTCATCAGCTTAGACTCGCTGGAGGTAGGGAGTGTAATCAGAAGAGATGCCTTCCTCACTGAACACCCAGCGGGGAGGTGGCTCTTGTTCTGGGAAATGCCGCATTGACCCCCGTTTCCCTTTGTTAAGTCACTCTGCTGGGAATGGGGGTACAGCTCAGGAGAGACACATTTCTCTGGGATATATTGCTGCTGTCATCTTACAGGCTGCACAGGTGACTACTCATGGAAGAACTCTCACAGGTGAACATCTGCCCAGATGAGAAAGTGTATGTGCAGTGAAGGTTCAAAATAGCACCGGCAGCCCCTTACTCTTTACTAAAACCCAACCTTTCTGAAAGACCCTGAAGTCTGTTTTAGTCCCTCCCACGCCAGTATGGCAGGGACTCTGTTATCCTCAGAACTTCTGGTTTCCAAAGGTTGTTAGTACATATTTGAAAAACAAAAAAAAATCCCAGCATACTTTAAATGACGAACACTCCATAAAGAACACAGCAGGCTGTCAGGCACGGTGGCTCACCCGGTGGTTCATGCCTGTAATCCTAGCACTTTGGGAGTCTGAGGCTGGAGGATCACGAGGTCAAGAGATTGAGACCATCCTGGCCAACATGGTGAAATCCCATCTGTACTAAAAAATACAAAAATTAGCTGGGTGTGGTGGCGTGCGCTTATAGTCCCAGCTACTCAGGAGGCTGAGGCAGAAGAATTGCTTGAACCTGGGAGGCGGAGGTTGCAGTGAGCTGAGATCACGCCGCTACACTCCAGCCTGGTGCCTGGTGACAGAGTAAGACTCTGTCTCAAAAAAAAAAATAAAAATAAAAATACAACAGGCTTGTGTTTATAAAGTAATAGAAGTGACTTGCATTTAGAGGATACTATTAGTCTATTCTCACGCTGCTATGAAAAAATACTAATTTATAGAGGAAAGAGGTTTAATTGACTCACAGTTATGCAGGGCCAGGGAGGCCTCAGGAAACTTACAGCCATGGCAGAAAAAGAAGCAAACACGTCTTCACGTGGTGGCAGGAGGGAGAAGAATGAGAGCCTAGTGAAGGGGGAAGCCCCTTAAAAAACCATCACATCTCATGATAACTAACTCACTACCATGAGAACAGGATGGGGGAAACTTCCCCCATGATTCAGTTCCCTTCACCTAGTCCTTCCTACGACATATGTGGATTATGGGAACTATAATTCAAGGTGAGATTTGGGTGGGGAGACAGCCAAACCATATCAGATGTCATTGGCTTTGAAGTCAGGTAGACTGGATTCGACTCCCAACTATAGCACTAATTAATGTTGAATAAGTATTAGGTGTTGTTACTCTATTAATAGAGTTTTGTTCCAGTCGTGTTAAGTCATGTAGTTCAGTGGACTGAAGTGTGTCACTTTATTGACAAATTAACTCTTTCAGTCCTGACACGTTCATGGTGTAGCTGTAACCACAGTGGGACTCCAGCAGCCACAGCAAAGAACATCTAACCCCACCCCTCATTTGTTTTTCCTTCAGCATGCCTGCCAGCCAAGACACAGGAACACACTGTGAAATCACTCAAAATTGGAAGACCTCTGTAGGAGTAGCAGAGTTGCATATTAAGCTGAGGATATCAACCTTAAAGGTTTTAACTGGCTGTGAATCCTGACCTCTTCAGTTAACCTTTGTTTCCCTTTTCTCATCTGCAAATTCAAATTAAGGCACTTGAACTACATAAACCCTTATGTTCCCTTCAGCTCTGGCATTTTGTTGCTGCGAGAGCCATTTCAGAGAGCAAAAGCTAATCGGTGGTGCCAGTAAGTGTGCCCCTTCCTGAGGAGCTGACGGTGGACTGGAGAGTCCAGGGACTGTGCCGCTGGGTAAGGCTTCTGGTCCAGTCATTTTCAAACAAGTTTAAACATCACATCTTGTTTGAATGGTATTCAAATGGTATTTCACCAGAGTTACTCTGATTGAAGGGGAGTAACTCTCCTCCTCCTCCTCCTCCTCCTCCCCACCACCCAGGAGGAGACTCCGAGGAGCAGAGTTTGAAAGTCACAGGTGTAGGCTGGGTGTAGGGTCTCACACCTGTAGTCCCACTACTTTGAGAGGCAAAAGCAGAAGATCCCTTGAGGCTGCAAGTTGAAAACCATCCTGGGCAACAGAGCAAGACCTTGTCTCTATAAAAAGTAA
This sequence comes from Sapajus apella, assembly GCF_009761245.1. Taxonomy (NCBI): domain Eukaryota; kingdom Metazoa; phylum Chordata; class Mammalia; order Primates; family Cebidae; genus Sapajus; species Sapajus apella. Next base: position 16,098,941 of record NW_022436988.1, read on the forward strand.
AAATAAATAAAGATAATTATTAAAAATAGAAATTAGCCAGGTGTGGTGGCACACATGCACTTATGGTCCCGACTATTCAGGAGGTTGATATGGGAGAATCACCTGAGCCCAGGATTTTGAGGCTGCGGTGAGCCAAGATTGCACCACTGCACTCAAGCTGGGTAGCAGAGTGAGACTCCGTCACACAAAAAAAGAAGTCACTGATGTGATTGTTGTCAGACTGTTCTGGGGTCCACGCACCCAGTGCAGCAAAGCCGAACACTGATGTTGGGTCAACAGCAGGAGAAACTGAGGCACTTCTTGCCAAGCAAGGAGAATCAAGCAGCTTGTGCTGATGGACTTCAACTGGCATATAGCTCACAGGTAGGCATTATTTAAAGGCAGGAAGGCAGAGGTTACAGTCAAAGTAATCAGTCAGTATACATGGAGGCTTCACATTGGTTTGACCCAAACAGATGGGACATCCCAAAGCTGGGGAGGCAGTGCGCCACAGTCATAGGTGGATTCAACGATCTTCTGATTTGTGACTAGTTAAGGAGGCGAAGCTTTGTCTAAGGATTTGGGATCAGCACAAACAGTCTTAGCTCTGGCTTTGGGGTAAAGAAACATGGAAGGGAGATGGAAGAATGCAGTCAGCGTGCAGTCCTCCTCCCCCGGCTGAGGGCTGTGTGCCTGTCAGTCAGTTTGGTGGAGGGCCAGTTTTCTGAAAAACAACTCAAGGGCGTGTGTTAAGATGTTATCTTTATTTTCCACAGGAAACAAAACATCTCCTGACTTCCGTGCTGTTGTTTTAAGTTACTGTTACCTTCTTCCTTGTCAAGTTGCTCATTTACTTCTCAGGGCTATCTAGGTGCCTGGGATTTTCCTTGAAGGAACTCAAGATTTTCCTTTATCTCCATGTTAGGGGGTGCTCCCGCCCAGGGACCCTCTGTCTCATGGTCCAACCCCTTCATTTTGCATACGTAAAAACCAAGGCTCAGGGAATGGGGCTACTATGTAGGGTCTTTGGGGTTATAAAGGATAAAACCGGCTGGGCGCGGGGGCTCGTGCCTGTAATCCTAGCACTTTGGGAGGCTGAGGCAGGCAGATCACTTGAGATCAGGAATTCCAAAGCAGCCTGGCCAATATGGTGAAACCCATTTCTACTAAAAATACAAAACAATTAGCCGGGTGTAGTGGCATGCGCCTGTAATCCCAGGTTCTTGGGAAGCTGAGGCAGGAGAGCTGCTTGAACCCGGGAGGTGGAGGTTGAGTGAGCTGAGATCGTGCCACTGCACTCCAGCCTGGGCGACATAGCAAGACTCTGTATCAAAACAAAAACAAAAACAAAAAAATGATGAAACCAACCCACTCAGGTAGAAGGGGGAATTAGCAAAAGAAATCTAGAGTGTCATGAAACGCCAGGGTGGGAATGCCTCGGGGCCGTAAGAACGCTGAGAACCAGAGGCTCTCTCTGTATCTCACCTCTTCTTTCTGCATACGGCCTTCATTTGTTTCTCTTTCACAACACATTAGACTGTCCTTGCATTGCAGCAGACATGGCCCTAGACGATTCTACAGCTTCACCTCTTACAGCTTCATGTCTTCTGCTGTGTCAGGCACAAATCCAAAAGTTCTGGGGAAGGGATTCATCGGCTCAGTCTGGGTCACCTGCCACCTTGGGTCAATGAACTGCGATGAGAGGGCAGATATGGGGTGGGGGTGAGAGGTGGGAGACAGTTTCAGGAACAAGTAGCGACAATCAGACAGAATCGTAGATAATGCAACCCTGCCATGAAATGTGAGCCAGGGTTGTGCAGGAAGCGGGTGGGTCCGGGAGGAGGGATGCCGCCAGCCTCCCGCCTTCTGCTTTGATGCAACCATGTTGCACATCTGTGAAACTACCCAAGATGGACAGCGGCTGAGCTTATGTACAAAAGTTGGATGTGACCCATAAGTTCCTTTTGAACACATCAACGTGCTCCTGGCCTGGCCAGTCTCCAAAAATAGCCAAGGATAAAGAAAAAAATTTGATTTGAGTGACATTTGTCCAATTCAGTCACCCAATGAGTTAATCACCCTTCTTATTTAGAAGCTGGAGAACAGCACAACAGGTGCCAAGTGTAAATGGTGTTGATGTGGGAGAGACTGAGCGATGGTGGTACCCGCAGGAAGCGGAGTCCTTTGAATGGGCTCACGGGGAGATGGTGGAACAAGTGCCTCAGGGAGGTGGAGCTGTTTGATGAGGGCGTAGGAACTGGACAAGGCCCTCCTGCATTTTCAACCGTTGGCCTAAAACAACCGCCCCCTACGGCGGCTTTTTCTGCAGGCCGAGTTGCTGCCTTGGCAGACCCTCACCCGTCACCCCTGGAGCTTTTCTTTCATGAGGAATTCCTACTGCAGAATAAACAGAGGTAGTTGGCAGCATGCTAACAGGGCCCTGGGTTCTCAGCCTCTGTCCCAAGAAGAGCCAGGCAACCTGGCTTTCCTTCAGTAAGGGAAAAGAAAAACAATGTACATTTTAACCCTAAATCATCACCGCAAGGCCCTCCCCGGTCAGGAAAATGACATGTCTCCTGCTTGGTTTGTAAACCATGTGGATGTTACCCAGAATATCAGGTCCCCTCTTGCTTCCACCTGAACTAAAGCACTTAGATGGCACATGCCCACCCTGTAAGGCCCCGTGGGGATTGGGATCCTCACCCCGTGCATCGGCCTTGACTCCTGGGTTCTGCGGCATTGGCTGTCTTCCTGTTTAATTTCTCTTTCTACTGACAGTTTTGCCGATTCCATGATTGCTTTAGTGCCTTGGCTCAGCGGTACACAAGCAGCTTGGGACGTCAGTGGTCTGGGGGTCATCTTAGTTTTTTCACGGAATGAAAAGTTTAACATGCGAGATATTCAGCCCCCAGTCGCTTCTTTTCTGTATCAGTTTAGCCTCTCCGTAGTGTGGGTGCACGTGGTTGCCTTGTGGTGGTCTGAGGCGTTGTGGTAGTCTGGCCCACAGAGAGATCCCGAAACTAAAGAGAATGTGTCCAGGTTCTTGTTTGGTTTGGTTTTGGTCTGATTTTTTATTGTGGTCGAGATAAGAGGTTTTTCCAGGTAAAAATCTGTTAGGCCTGACATCATACCTGTAACTAATGCTAATCTTCAGCTTTATACTCTCAGATTAAAGACAGCAGTGGTATAACAGCAAGGCTGGAAGGAACAAAGTTTACTCTTGTCTCTCTCTCCAAAGACCATCATGTTTCAGAGACAGTTACTGATAGTCGCTGCTCACGAACTCCCAGTAGCTCCTGATAAGTACATCCCTCAGAGAATCAGCTCTGAGCCCATTTGTGGAGAACAAGTATAGGGGAAAGTTGTCGGTTCTGCAGGTGTTGGGAACAGCTCTGGAATGGGATGGTGGATCCCTCTTCTGCCAGTGGATGGAGGCAGGACACCCTGGCCAGTGGACAGTTGTCTCCTCACCAGGAATTGTGCCTCATACTCAGCCAGGGCATCCTGGGCAAGGAAGCCGAGCAGAGCCCACTGAAAGACGAGGCTCCCTCAGGCACCAACAAGAACAGACTCCTGCTCCTCTCCAGCCTCTAAGGTTCATGCACCTTGTCCCTCAGATAAAGGTGACAGAAAGAAGGTTGGTGTCACTGGACTTTGTCTCTTAGGGTTCAGCTACTTCAGGTGACAGGTTGGAAGGAACCAATAAATATTTTTGTCTTTTTCTGCCACGCTGATGTGAATGCTTATAATTTTATTAACAGCTGCCTGGGAGCCAGGCCTGACTTAATTTAATTTAATCTCCTGGGTTATTTCAGTTCGGCTTAGTCTATTTTAAGCACAGATGAAGAGGAAATAATCAGACCGAGGAGGCAGACGAGGGAGGGGCCGGAGGGGCCATCCGCTGCCCTCACCAGTTCCTAAGGCTTCACATGTCTTCATGTAAAGGGAATGACTTCTGGAGGCAGGCTGGCCAGATGAACTAGCTTTCTCTGTGTTTTGTCTCGTTACATCGGCTTTGTAGGGGGAGGGAGGATGAGGAATATTAATTATGCCGCCAGAAATACAAATGGAGCAATTCTCTCGTGCCAGGCAGCCCTGAATAGTGACATCTTCCCTGCCCCTCCCTTTCTCCTTTTAGCAAACGACACTGATCGCCTGGTTGTGGTAGCGCCTTCTCTTCGGAGTGTTTTCTGTTGTTGTTGTTGGGTTGGTTTGTTTGTTTTTTGAGACACGGTCTCACTCTGTCACCCAGGCTGGAGTTCAGTGGTATGATCTCAGCTCACTGCAACCTCCGCCTCCCAGGTTCAAGTGATTCTCCTGCCTCAGCCTCCCGACTGGCTGGGACTACAGGTGCCTGCCACCATGCCCTGCTAATTTTTGTATTTTTACTAGAGATGGGATTTTACCATGTTGGCCAGGCTGGTCTTAAACTCCTGGCCTCAAGTGATCCACCTCAGGCTCCCAAAGTGCTGGGATTATAGGTGTGAGCCCCTGTGCCTGACCGTCTTTGGAGTGTTTTGATACTCTGGGATTGGTGGTTGGGAGGCAGGATGCCAGAGCTTCTCTGTTGAGCAATGTTTTCTGAGTGAATATGTGGTTCATAGGCCCTCTTGGTGAAGCCCAAGGCCAAAAGATCACAAAATCCTTTGGCCTGGAGCTGCCGTGCCCGCCCTGAGCCCAGGGGCTGTGACCTAAGGCCACACACCCTGCTTCCAGGGTTTGTGAGGCTGTACATTTAGTTTGGTACCAGGAGTGATCAAGAACAAGAGAGATTCATGGGCCGAGTCAGAGAGAACCCAAAGGTAATGAGAATGTCCAGATACGGTTTTTTTTTAAACTGTGATTGAGATGATAAGGGGTTTGCCAGGTGAAAATCTCTTAGCTTTGACATCATCAAAGAAGAGAGATTAATCATCTCACCATGAAGAGAGATTCATCCCAGTGTCTTATTATATCTTTGGTTTTTGTTTTATTTGTTGGTTTTTGGATTTTGGTTGTGTTTTGAGGCAGTGTCTTGCTCTGCCACTCAGGCCGGAGGGCAGTGCTGTCACTGCAGTTCACTGCAGCCGTGAGCTCCTGGGCTCAAGTGATTCTTCTGCCTCAGCCTCTGCAGCAGGGACTACAGGGCCATGCCACCACAGCTGGCTGATTTTTTAACTTTTTGTTCAGATAGGGTCTGACCACATTACCCAGGCTCCTCTCAAACTCCTGGCCTCAAGCACTCTTCCCACCTCAGTCTACCAAAGTGAGGGGGTTACAGGTCTGAGCCGCTGTGCCGGGTCACTGCAGGTTTTTTGTTTTGTTTTGTTTTGTTTTGAGCTGGAGTCTCCCTCTGTCACCCAAGCTGGAGTGCAAAGGCACAATCTAAGCTCACTGTAACCTCCGCCTCCTGGGTTCAAGTGATTCTCTTGCCTCAGCCTCCGGAGTAGCTGGATTACAGGCATGAGCCACCACACCTGGCTAATTTTTGTATTTATTATTATTTTTTTTTTATTGCATTTTAGGTTTTGGGGTACATGTGAAGAACGTGCAAGATTGTTGCATAGATGCACACGTGGCAGTGTGATTTGCTGCCTTCCTCCCCTTTTCCTATATCTGGCATTTCTCCCCATGTTATCCCTCCCCAACCCCCACCCCCCACTGTCCCTCCCCTATGTCCCCCCGACAGACCCCAGTGTGTACTGCTCCCCTCCCTGTGTCCATGTGTTCTCATTGTTCAACACCCGCCTATGAGTGAGAACATGCAGTGTTTGATTTTAATTTTTGTATTTTAAGTAGAGATGGGGTTTCACCATGTTGGCCAGGATGGTCTCCATCTCTTGACCTCGTGATCTGCCCACCTTGGCCTCCCAGAAGCGCTGGGATTACAGCCATGAGGCACCATGCCTGGCTGCTCATTGAGGTTTTATATGCCAACGCTGAAAGCAGAACATTGTATCCCCACTGAAGTGCTGGGTCCATGAGCCCAAGGTCTTTATGGGTCTTACTCACTGCAGAATCCCCTAACTAATGGTCCCTGGGACCCAGCTTGTGCTCACGGAGTGTCCATCTAACACTGGAGGTTTTCTCTGGTTGATACTGATAGAAACAAAAATTAAGAGTTATTAAGTACTTATTTTGTGCCAAGCACTATGCCAAGCGTTTTACTTGTATAATCTTGTTTAATCCTTAAAGTTCCTGTTGCATGAAACTCTTATCTCCATTTAAATGGAGACATAGAGGGTTTCAGGAACTTGCCAGGTAACAAGGTAGAGCCAGAACTGGAATCTAGGCAGAACGTTTGTTTCTGTGCCCTGGGAGTTTCCATGAGAACATGACCAAAAGCTTTTTTGGTACATACTGATGAGTCAGTCACCTGCATGAGTGTTCATTCAAAACCATCCATCACCCTGCACAGTGGAGATTCCCTGAGAGGGAGCGTTGTTGGGCTTGAGGCTGAGTGTAGAAGTAGCAAGAGGGGGTCTCGGGGCCAAGTACCTTCCGTGACTCATTAAAGTCAGCTGAGTAGACCTGCTAACCACTCACTCCTCCATGCTGGGTTTCTCAGTGTGCTGCTGGTCTACCCGGGGTAGGGTGTGGTATTACCTCATCCCAGGCTTCCCGAATCAGATTCGCTAAGAGCAAGAGCAGAGCCTGCAAGTAACTTCAATTGTTAATGAGTTCTCCAGGGTGGCTCTCATGAACCTAACATTTGAGACCTGCAGCTGTGGGAATTTTTGCTCCTAGCCTTGCAGTACGTTAGATTTACTTAAAGGCATAGAAGTGTCTATATATTTGGATCGGTATTAGAGGGAAATTATTAAAACTAGAATTCTTCTTTATCCAGAACAGCACACACATTAGGAAAAATATTAGCATCTAAAGGCAGAGGAATGGCGTGTAGCTCATTTTGGCCTTCCCTGTTGAAGGCCCCCAGGTTCACTCTTGGGATGACCAAGCCCCTAGAGGGCAATTCCAATGTAGTCCTGACTGAGCAATTCATCAGGATGCCAGTTTATTGATTTACAGAGAGAAATAAAACTGACCATGTGACTTGATTAGCGCAATCTCTCAGTGTCGAGAAGATACCAGGCAAGGTATAATGAACCCACTTTATTGATTTGTCACATAGACTACATTAGCAGAAATCCACTTCGGGCAGCGCCTTCTCTCCCTATAGACAAACCTCAAGGGACTCAGAATGCTGCCTAGTAAACACAGAATTATAACGAGGGGATGAGATAAATGTTGGATGGCAGCAGACTACGGTTTAACATTTATCTCAGGTTAGAGGCCAGCCGCTGTGCTGCCAGAGCCGGAAGCACTTGACGTCAAATGCTTAGATGCCCCTCCTTGGACCTGCATTGTAGGCACTGCTGAGGTTCACTTGGAGCCTCTGCTTTCTCACCAGACACAGGCTGGTCCTACAAGCCTAGCAACCCTTAGAAGCCTGTCCCCTTCAGGGGACTTTGAGAACCTCTGCTCTGATCCTGTATGGATGAATCCAGTAGTTTCTTGATTTCCAAAGAAGGATCTTGCTTTCCTCATTTCCTACTACCCAAGGAAGGGGGAATCACCTCATTATGGCTCCAAATATCAACAGATGTTATATAAAGAGCTATGTAAGTATTCCTGTATCTTAATTCTTTGCAGAAATGCCTTCCCTGAAATCTGATTCTTTGTCTGTCCGGTGAAGGGGGGTGTGAAATAACTGGAATTAGTAGAGGAGTGGATCTGAGCTGCAGACCCATGGATATACCCTCAACCTCACTCCAGCTCCAGGGGATGGTCAGTGAATTCTCCAAAATGACATGTATAATTTTGTATCTATCTTCTAGGAGAAAGAGTGGTAATAACTCTCCATGCCTCTCCAACGCACCCTTTGAGTCCCCCTCACCACCATAGAAATTCAGAAATTATTTCTAGGACAAAGGACTACATGAAAGACTTTTAACTGCCTAGTACCCAGGCTAAAAACATAGACTCTGGTGATACCATGAAAACAAAGGCATAAACACATACTGTGACAATGGATTAGGCGGCAGCTTATGTTCACAGTAGAAAGAATCCTAGAGATTTCCCTGTCCAGCCCCTTGCTTTCTAGACTGAGTATATGACCCACTAAAGATTGCCCAAGAAAGTGAGCAGCAGGACAGGGCAAGCTGAAGGTCCCTTCCCAGTTCCTTGTCCCGCACTCTTTAAATCCCATCTGGAGTGTCTGACTATTTAGTTCAGTTGTAGGTTAGGGATCTAGGAGGTGAAGTAACTACCAGGATGATGTAGAATCGAGTTAAACAGACACAGCCTTGGCCTTTAAAAAACAGCCCACACTGGCCGGGCGCGGTGGCTCACGCCTGTAATCCCAGCACTTTGGGAGGCCGAGGCGGGTGGATCACGAGGTCAAGAGATCGAGACCATCCTGGTCAAAATGGTGAAACCCCGTCTCTACTAAAAACACAAAAAACTAGCTGGGCA
>NW_022436988.1:16107473-16193096 GCF_009761245.1 Sapajus apella
AAAAAAAAAAAAAAAAAAAAAAAAAAAAACAGCCCACACTGGAGGCATGTATTCATCTGTTCTTACACTGCTAATAAAGGCATGCCAGATACTGGGTAATTTATAAAAGAAAAGGTTTTAATTGACTCAGAGTTCAGCATGATTAGGGAGGCCTCAGGAAACTTACAGTCATGGCAGAATCTTCACATGGCAGCAGCAAGGGGAAGTGCAGAGTGAAGCGGGGAAAAGCCCTTTATAAAACCAAAAGATCTCATGAGAATTCACTCACTATCACAAGAACAGCATGGGGGTAACTGCCCCCATGATTCAATTACCTCCCACGAGGTCCCTCCCACCACACATGGGGATTATGGGAACTACAATTCCAGATGAGATTTGAGTGGGGACACAGCTAAACCATATCAAGGAAGCACTTTCAAAAGCTACCACATGGTGACAGGGTGACAGCGTGAAGGCAAAGATAACAGTGTCTGCTGTGAGAACTGATGGTAAGCAGCTTAGATTTGAACTGAGAATGACCAAGAGTAATTTATTCCTCTTCCAGTTAACCAGACTTTCTAGAAACAGTGGAATTCCAAGAGCTACTTAAGAAATCCAGATATCCCTGGGTTTCTGGATTGAATTGAGGTAACCAGCTGGTAACCTCTGAAATGCAGTGTCTCTCATGTCCCCCTGAAATGTTAAGAAGATTCAGGAAACGACAGACTGGCAACCCACTTACTGCCACCTTGGAGAAATTTCTGTTGTCCATTAGCCCAGTGGTCCTGCATTAAGAAACAATTGTTAGGGGTCTGGCCATACTGGATGCATGAAAAAGCAGAGTCCTGCAGACCTGAAAGGAAGCAGGAAGAGTTGTCAGGCCTCCCCATTTGCTCAAATAAACAGGGTCTTCAACCAGTCAGAAAACCTGGGAGGCGTTCTTTTGCTATGGAGGTTCTCTTATTTCAAAGGACCAAAATGCTGTCTTCTCTCGTCTTCCCATACAGTCTTCAGATTGTAACTTCCAAAGGAAAAAGAAAAGGACTGTTCTTGGTGGGTTATGTCCTGAGGGTTAAGAGTCTTGCAAGTGAATGACAGTGGACACAGGTGTGGAGGTGAGAAGAACTTCAGGGGATTCTAACTTTAAACCAACTTCACAGATTCAGGATGTGTAATTATCAAGCACTGTGAATTGGATATAATCCTACCTGACTCCAGTAAAAACACACTCGTAATTGGACTAAGAACCATGAACATCAATTTGAGTGCCAGATTAGTTCAGAGGGAAGCAAGTTCTGTAGTGTCCAAGTTGTCAGTGCATAGAGCCAATGAATACAAACAGCATCTTTGGGCAAATTCCATATCTGGATATATTTGAGGATGAGTAAAGAAAGAGAACACACCCAAAATATGGGGCCCATTTTTAAAACATGGAGGACAAAGTCAAAGGGATAGTATCATGGAGAACATATTTGAATATAGATTATTGGAGGAAAAGAAATTACAGAAGTATATTTGAGAAAACTCCATAGAAATTTTAATAGGGTGCTTACATCTATAACCCCAGCACTCTGGGAGGCCAAGGCAAAAGGATTTCTTGAGGCCAGGAGTTTGAGACCAGCTTGGGCAACATAGCAAGTTCTGCCTCTACAAAAAAAATTTAAAAATTAGCTAGGCCTGGTGGCATGTACCTGTAGTCCTAGCTACTCAGGAGGCTGAGGCAGGAAGATAGTGGAGCCTGGGAGTTCAAGGCTGTAGTGAGCTATTATCTCATCTCTGCACTCCAGCCTGAGTGACATAGTGAGAGCCTATCTCTCTTTAAAAAAATAAATAAATAAATAAAAAAGGTTGAATGCACAATCTCTGTAAAACAAGAGCATAAAGCCATTTGAACAAACAGGTTGAGAGGGAATGAGATTTTTAAAAATGATAGTAGGCTATATAAAGAAACAGGAAAGGTGAAAGGAGGTAGATAGGAAATGCCGGTTTCCAGTAAGGAATTTACAGTACATAATTAAAATCTTTGTGGGACAACAAAGAGCAGAATGGGCATTTCAGAAAATCAAATCAGTGCTGTGCAAGAATCCTGGGAAGCTCTTCTAGAATGCAGGCAAAAGGACAAAACGATGGTGATGAAAGAGAGAATAAAGAAAATGGAAGTCTGTGAACAGGATATAAATTGAGAATAATAGTTTTTTTTTGTTGTTGTTGTTGTTTTTTGAGACGGAGTTTCGCTCTTGTTACCCAGGCTGGAGTGCAATGGCGCGATCTCGGCTCACCGTAACCTCCGCCTCCTGGGTTCAGGCAATTCTCCTGCCTCAGCCTCCTGAGTAGCTGGGATTACAGGCACACGCCACCATGCCCAGCTAATTTTTTCTACTTTTAGTGGAGACGGGGTTTCACCATGTTGACCAGGATGGTCTCAATCTCTTGACTGCGTGATCCACCCGCTTCGGCCTCCCAAAGTGCTGGGATTACAGGCGTGAGCCACTGTGCCCGGCGAGAATAATAGTTTTGTCTGAAGAATAAAAGAACAAAAAAATGAAAAAGAAGCACTAATTCAATACGATAGGACCAAATTTATGGGGCATTCAAATGAAAAGAAATGCACTCTGTTCCTGCATAATTAACTGAAAGAAGTCTGCATTTAGAAACATTCTGGGCCTGGGCATGGTGGCTCACACCTGTAATTGCAGCACTTTGAGGGGCTGAAGTGAGCAGATCACCCAAGGTCAGGAGTTCAAGACCAGCCTGGGCAACATGGCAAAACCCATCTCTACCAAAAATACAAAAAATTAGCTGGGCATAGTGGTGGGTTCCTGTAGTCCCAGCTACTCTGGAGGCTGAGGCATGAGAGTTGCTTGAGCCCAGGAAGCGGAGGTTGTAGTGAGCCGAGATCACACCACTGCACTCCAGCCTGGGTGACAGAGCGAGACTGAGATTCCTTCTCAAAAAAAAAAAAAAGAAAGAAAGAAAAGAAAAAAAAAAAACAAACATTCTGGAGAACTTTAACTACAAAGAAAAAAAACAAATACCTTTGCTTCAGAATATATAGGTGACTTAGAGGAGAATAAAAACCAGGTTGTCAGTAGACTTCTAATCATATGCACTGCTAAATTTTAAGAGAAAAGAAAACATCACTTAACAGAGTTTGAAAGAACAAAGTAAATTGGCCCCAAATTTCTCACCCAGCCAAGTTGCCAGTCACGTGGCATATTCTCAGAGATGCAAGAGCTCAGAATATACATCACCCACACTTTCTTGAAAATTATTTCAAGGCGAGCTAAAGAGGACTGCAAGATGAAGTAAAATTAAAAGTTCAGGGATGGGGAAGTCATATAAGGATAAGCAGTAAGCATTAAAATCACTTGCACCTGTTAATGTGGAAAACAGCTCTCAAAAATACAACTCATATAAAAATTATAACAAGCATTAGAGATCCCAACCTCCAGATAAAGAGGCCACAGGGAATAAGAACAGAGCATGCGCAGTTCCTCACATCCTTGGGGAGAGGGGTCAGAAGATGCTACCTCATTCTTTCCTTTGATGATTGGATAAAAAAACGTTTGGGGGTAAGTCTTGAGATAGTCAGCAGTAGGATTTAAATGACATTTTAAAGGTTTTGGCCGGGCACTGTGGCTCACACCTATAATTCCAACACTTTGGGAAGCTGAGGTGGGAGGGTTGCTTGAACCCAGGAGTTCGAGACCAGCCTGCACATGGTGAAACCCCCATGTCTACCCCCTGCCAAAACAACCATAGAAATGACGGGCCTGATGGCGTGCACCTGTAGTCCCAGCTACTCTGGAGGCTGAGGTAGGAGGATCTCTTGGGGTTCAGTGAGTCATGATCGCACTGCTACACTCCAGCCTGGGTGGCAGAGTGGGACATTATCTCAGAAGTAAATAAAAATAAAAAATAATTTTAAGAAATTCTAGAAAAAATAGATGCCAAGAAAACAGAGTATAGTAAAAGACTGAAAACAAAGCAGGTAACTAGGAGACAGAGGGGCAATAACAAGTGAAGCCCCACACAGCAACCAAGAAGTGGGTGGGGAGGGGGTTTAAGAACACACTGGGATTGGGCTACCTGTGTTCTCAGCCCCTCCCCTCACTAACTGGGTGACCTTGTCCTAGGCACTACTTAACCTCTCCAAGCCTCAGCTTCCACATCTATAAAATGTGGATACTGAGTAGGGTTATTATGGAGGCTAGTTAATATGTCCACAGTGCTGGGCACCTTACCAGGTACATACTTGCAGGTACGAGTATGGAGAATAAGGTAACTGGTTAAACTGCCTACCGTTTTCCCATGGGGCGTTTTGCCAAAATTCAGTGATAGCCTAATTAAGGAGACCTGCACCTAAAGTAAAATGACCTATACACACGGAGAAAAAGGATGGGCAGGGATTTATGAGATGAAAGAAATCAGTGGAAGTAGAATTGCCCGGAGTCAGGAAACTCTATGCACCTGGATGGAGAATGCTGCCCCGGAGGGTTGTACCACTAAAATGTCTTGGAAATCTAGAAGAATTTAAAGTCTAAGCTTGTTGCACGAATTAGCAGAAAGTTGAAGAAGATAAAATACGTTGCCCCAAAAACAGAGCCTGATATTAACAAACAGAAGCCACGCGGACCAATGGGAAAGATAGAGCTTGTTCCACTAAGAATGTTGAGAAGTTGTCTAAACATTTGGAGGAAAATAAATTAGATCTTCACACTATACATCAAAATAAATTTCAAATGGTCTTAAAAATTAAATATAAAAAAGAACACAATTAAAATTTAGGTGAATGCTAATAGCAAAAAGGGCAAGGTTTTCATAAGCCTAAAATAAAGGGAAGAAATAAAAGGAAATGTTTGACAGATTTAACTGCAAAATAAGCTTCTCTGTTTCTAGAAGAATGGTGACAATGTAACACAGTTTGCAGCAACTATGACAAAGGGCTCTTATTTATATCTCAACAACTCTTCTGATACAGTTAGAAAACTTTTTAGTACCTTCCAGAAAACCTGAATAAGGAGTAAGTCAGACAAAAATAAAAATACAAATGGGCAAATAACCATGAAAACGAAATTAACCTCAAAAGTAAGAAAGTCAAAATTACAGTGTTACTCTTTTCTCACCACATCTTGGTATGGTTTTGGTAGGATTTTGGTAAACTTTGAGAGGAGTAATTTGGCGATGTATGCCCAGAATCTTGAATAATTTTCCATCCTAATCTACTTCCAAGAATGTATTCTTATGCTTCTTTGCATCAGAAATTATGTGGCATTCTTAAACACACAGGATATGATCAGACTTGCACAGCATAAATAGAACAAGAAAAAGTAACAAATTTCAGTGAACATTTATGCACGAAGACGATCAGTTGCTATGTTATTTGTAAAAGTGAAAAATGATAAACTTTGTGGATGCCCCAAACAGGGAATTGATTAAATAAATTCTGATTAGCTATAAAATGAGATGTTAGACATTTAAAATGTTTTCAAAGCATACTTTGTTATAAAGCCAGGTTCTAAAAGTTTATTCCTAGTGTGATGTGAATTCTATAAAAATAAATATTTCAAAGTAGATAGATGCCAAAGATACTGGCAGTAAATATGCTAATGTGCTCACGTTAGTGCTCCCATACAGAAGTATGGTTGTTTTAGTTTTCTTAATTATACTTTTTTGTCTTTAAATTTCTTGTATGATGGGTATACCCATTACTCTTATAATAAGAAAAAATTTTTTTTCTTAAAATAAATATCTTCCTATGTTGTTTATGCAGAAACATTTCAGTCTCATAACCTAAGAAATATTTCTCTCACAATGAGGTTTCATTTACTTTTGAAACATCAGAGTTACAGAACTTAAACATAAAATTTTATGATCCACTAATTGTAAAAGGGAAAGTAATGAAATATTTATGATCTTTTAATGAGGAGTAAACATTGCTGTTTCTCATCTTACACCACAGTTCTCCAAATTCCCTTATGTAAGGTTTGTTCCAGCAGAACTTGAGTTGAGGAGTTGCTGCCCCGTGTTTTCTGATATGTAAATGGCCCCTGAATTTGCTGGGACAGAAATTCACTCTTATTACCAAGCAGCCAGCCTTACCAGCAAAATAGAATAATAGAATATTCACTAAATCGGTTCCAAAATAGGGCCCTGATTCATGTCCCTCAGTCCTGGTTTGCGTATGGGGCTATATGAAGCTGGGAGACGATGCCTGAGCAGGTGTATTTTTGGTATATCTCATCTTTCTGGCCTTTGTCTCTGGTAATAAGGAAACAAATAGCACAAAACTCAGGGGTCATTGTTGCTAAACATGAAAGAGATCACATAGAAATTCCGCGGCATTCATTAACACAGACAGTGTCGGCAGACTTGATACAGCCTAAAGAGAACAAATGCAGCGAACTAGACAGCACCCAGACCCAGTGTGTACACAGAATCTCAGCCTGTAATTATCCAGTCAAAAGTGGTTCATTGTGGTTGGTGACACCTGTGCATTTTATTTCCTGAAATCTAGAGAAGTTCCACACAATCATTATTTCCCAAGAGCAAAAGGCCCTTTCTGACCCATTTTTTCCTGAAATTGGAGACACATCCAATGCTCTTTTGTCTTTGTAGGTGCAGAGATTCTTTCTTCAAAGCATTTAACATTTTCAAAAAAGTGTGCGACTCCTTTTGGCCTGTCTTGCTTTGCCCTTGAAAAGGCCTGGGTGGTTTTTCCTTGTCCAAGAGTCCCTCCAAATGGACGCTTTATGTACTGCAACCCAGAGCTGAGAAGTTTGCAAGTTTTCCTGTCTGTGTTCCAATCATTCAGCAAGAATTCATTGAGCACAGATTTTACCTTGTCTGTCCCGTGTTCCCCTGGGGGAAAGATACCTGTGGGAGGGATGGGGTGTGGCCCTCGGGGAGAGACACCTTGGGGTAGGAGGGGTGTGGCCCCTGCCCTCAAGGTGCTCCCAGTCTGTAGACATGGAACATCTGAGCTAGGCTGGCAGGAGAGTGGAAGGGCAGAGGAAGTGGGTGTTGTGCCAGACTAAGGGCTGCCAGCACTGAGACGCATGGAGGAGTGTGCTCAGCGATGGAGCAGCATGGACTCAGAAGCACGGGGCAAGGTGGGCACAGAGATTCACGTGTTCAGCAGTAACTCAGTGCATCCCACGGTGCTGTGCTAGGCAGTGGGGGTTAAAAATAACTTGAAGAGACTAGCCTTGTTGGTGTGGAGTGCGTCTTTTGGGCTACATAAATACTAAATGTGATAGGTTGCCTGCAGTTAAATATTTAACATATAGAACCAACCCATCAGAACCAATGCAGCTCCTAAGTCATACCAGCATCCGGTAGGAGAGTGTGGGCCACAGTACGGAGCATCACCAACACTCAGATAGACATGTTCCAGTAAGTGGTAGGAAACAGATCAGTGGCCCGTTTTCCATGTGGGGAACCCCAAAGATACTGCACCAAGTGCCATTGTATCTGTGTTAGAAAATCTCTCAATTCTAACTTGTCAGTGGGAGAAGAATGGTATTTTGTTGCTTCTGGCCAGAGGATTCTAGTGAAGCAGTCTGAGGACTGGCAGCGCCTGGGCTGTCACCCATGATCAGCTCTCACCTGTCCTGTCGACTCTTCATTGTTCGTGCTTGAGACATCAGTTACCCCCTTAAGCCTTGGAGGGCCTGACTCCAGTGCACCCCCACCCATGGGAACTCGTGCCCACACCAGTGGAGAGAGATGCCACCCCCATCATGGACCAACCACACGAAGCATCTTATCCAAAGGCAGATTCCAGTGAGCGCTTGCTCTCTGTTGCCAGGACTTCTCCCAGTTCCCAACCCGCCTTAGTCTCTTTTGGCTGCTCTAATAATATGCCTTTAACTGGGAGACTCATAAACAACGGAAGTGTACTTCTCACCGTTACGGAGGCTGCAGACTCCAAGATCAAGGCAGAGAAAGACTCAGTGGCTAGAGAGGGCCCATTTCCCGATAGCCCCACGTCCTCACACAGTAGAAGGGCAAACCAGCTCCCTCGGGCATCTCTTATAAGGGCACTGATCCTATTCATGGAGGTTCTGCCCTCCTGGCTTACTCACCTCCCAAAGGCACCTCCTCTTAATGCCATTGCCTTGGGGGTTAGGACTTCAAACATGAATTGGGGGCAAGAGGCACAGACATTCAGACCACAGCACAGAGCTTTTCCCATCCCTAGCCAAAGTAGGAATGACCCAAAGGAATGCTGCTGTCCCTTTGCACACAGGTTCTGAAAGTGCATGGGGAGAGGAGGATCCCCCGGTCCCTGCAGAACCAGGCTCTGTAGGCATACAGCAGAGGTTCTCTATCCAGGACCCATGAATGCCCTAGAGTGTCATAAAAACTACAGTGTAGGCCAGGTGTGGTGGCTCATGCCTGTAATCCCAGCACTTTGGGAGGCCGACGCAGGCAGATCACCTGAGGTCAAGAGTTCAAGACCAGCCTGACCAACATGGAGAAACTCTGTCTCTACCAAAAATACAAAAAATTAGCTGGGCATGGTAGCACACACCTGTAGTCCCAGCTACTCCAGAGACTGAGGCCGGAGAATCACTTGAACAAGGGAGGCGGAAGTTGCAGTGAGTCGAGATTGCGGCATTGCACTCCAGCCTGGGCAACAGGAGTGAAACTCCTCAAAACAAAACACAACACAACAAAACTGCAGTGTTGTATTAAAGGGGTGCATGGCTTAAAGAGAATGGAGAATGTCCAGCCAAGAGTATTTTAGGATGTGCCTGTTACCGGAAGTTAAAGCCTATGTGCGTCAGGAATGTCACTTGGGAGCTACAGTTCCCAGCCCCCTGTCCTGTGGCAGCCAGAGCCTGCCTGGGCCCCTTCTCCTGAAACGGCCTTCTGTGCCCACATGATAATCCCTAGTGTTGCCAGGTCTGGTTCCTCCGTGGGGTCCCACACCAGCTGCCCCGGCTGTACCTGTACCGTGCCCTACCCTAGCCGGGGCCTGCGTACCTGTATGGTTTCAGAGGCTCCAAGGCAGAGCCCCTAAACCCACAACTTTGCCTTATTGCTAGACAGCTTGACCGCCCCCAGAACATCACGTGGGAAGGGTGCTCGGTAAATCCTGTTCCGGAAGCAATCTGTCACTCCACCAGTTTCCCAATCAACATTTGCCGAGGAGTTCTGGCTCCCAGCGCAGAACTGACTTGTGGCAACGCGAGGGAACTGGCAGCTTCTTAGACCCAAGCCCTCCCTCACAGCATCGTCAGAAGAGGCCCAAAGTGGAGACACAAACAAACCCCGAGAACAGCGTGTTCTTCCCAGTAACGTGACCAGGAAAATGTGAGCCGGAGGAAACTTGAGAGCTCTATGGTGCAGCTGAGCTGTGGGAGGGGCGGGGGGGGTGAGGGTTTTGTTCCCTTTTTCTATCTGATCCAGCCCATCGACCACTTGAGATGCTCCTGGACTGAGTAACCAGGCTGTTAGGAGGGTAACTTTCTCAGCAGGACCAGCCCTGAGCTCTGGAAAAATGCAGCTAGAATAACGAGGAAGCAGAAGGCCCCAACAGGTCAGCTTGCCTGTGGCCCAGCGCTGCTGCACACACGTTCCTTTAAAATCCCAATTTCCGAGGCAGCCGTTGCATAATTAAAGAGTGGCCCTGTGGATGGCTTACGGTGCTCACTGTTTGCACTTGCTCCTGGGTGGAGCTGAGGTGTGGAACCGGGCGGGGAAGCCTGAACAAGGTGGGGCTGGCCAATTGCAACAGGTCCTGCCAGATCAGACGCCCTGAAGAGGAGGCTGTGAGTCAGGTTCGTCCAGGAGTGCCAGCTCCTGCACCAAAAAAGCCGAGAGAGCCGCTGCAAGCGTAAGGTGCACGGGAGAGATGCTGGCTTCTGCAGGTCCTGCTACGGCTGGAGAAGATGGATTCTAGTGCCTGGTGGGGGACACGCCCTCTCTCCCCACCCCCAGCCCAGGACCTCTTCCCTGCCCTGGGACAAGGTCCGAGTTCAGAGGCTCAGATCAAAGCCTCTGAAGGGAGAGCTCCCTCTTTTATGTCACTTTCTCCTCAAACAACTTACTCTGTTGGTGGGTTGGGGTTTGTTCTATGCTGGGGGTCAGCTAACTATGGCCCAAGGGCCAAATCTGGCCCACAGCCTATTTTATTTTTTATTTTTTTGAGATGGAGTCTCCCTCTGTCGCCCAGGCTGGAGTGCAGTGGCATGATCTCAGCTCACTGAAACCTCCACCTCTTCAGTTGAAGCAATTCTCCTCTGCCTCCCAAGTAGCTGGGACTATAGGTACATGCCGCTATGCCCAGCTAATTATTTATATTTTAGTAGAGATGGGGTTTCACCGTGTTGCCCAGGCTGGTCTTACACTCCTGAGCTCAGGCGCCTTGGCCTCCCAAAGTGCTGGAATTACAGGCATGATGAGCCACTGTATCTGGCCCATTTTTTTAAATAAAGTTTTATTGGAACACAGCTGTGTTCATTTGTTCACATATTATCTGTGCCTGCTTTCACTCCTCAATAGACCTGCATAGTGGCAGTACAGATTTCAGGACCTGCAAAACCTAAACGACTGATGATCTGGCTCTTTTCAGAAAAAGTTTGCTCTCTCCTATTCCACAGGTGAAACTGAATGCAGAGGTCACCCTGTGGGGACCACGCTCAGGCCCCTGAGGCGGGAACTCAGTTGCACTCCTGACTCCCTTACTAAATCCCCAACCTTGAGCAGGCTTGTTAACATCTCTCTGCCTTGGTTTTGTCATCTGGAAAACGGGCATCTGAGTCGTATTAAGTGAGTGAGTGTGGTGAAGCACGTGGAAATCTGTCAGTAAAGCCGCTTTCTTTTTTAATTCAGACATGACTCACAGGTTATAAAATTCACCCTTTAAAAATGTACAGTGTAGTGGTTTCCAGTATATTCACAAGATGGTGCAACCACCACCACCACCACCATCTTACTCAGAACATTTCATCACCCCGAGAAGAAAATTCCTTAGTAGTACTTACAGTAGGATGAGTAACAACCACCCAAAGACATCAGATCTTAATCCCTGGAATCTGTAAATGTGACCTTAATTTGGAAAAAGGGTCTTTGCAAACACGATAAAGTTAAGCATCTTGAGGTGGGGAAATTACTCTGATGATCTGGGTGGGCCCTAAACGTGATCACATGTGTATCCTTAGAGAAGCATAGAGAGAAATTACAGGCACAGAGGAGAAGGTGATGCGGCCACAAGCCAAGCCATGCTGGCCGCCACCAGGAGCTGGAAGAGGCCTGGAGCAGATTTTCCTCTGGAGCCTCCAGAAGGAACATGGCCCTGCAGAGCCCCTGATTTGGGGCCTGGTGTTGTGGATGTTGGACTCCTGGCCTCCAGGCCTCCAGAACTTCGAGAGAATACATTTCTGCTGTCTTAACCAGGAAGTTTGTGATACTTTGTTCCAGCAGCCCCAGGAAACTGAGGATACCTATTGCTAAGATTACTGTTGAAGTCATCCCTCTAGCAGAAGGCCGGCCAAAGTTACAGTTAAGTCCTGGGACCTCAACTGGGGCAGCATGAGCTTCAGCATACTCCGCTTAGTGGTAAAGAAGCCTGCTTCAGCCAACAGGCATTCATCTGGCAGGGACCAAACGTTTTAAGAAGCCACACCCTTTCTCCACATCACTTATTTTCTTGTTTCCTTCTGCATAGGGCCAAACAGACCTTGTTGACTGAAAAAAAAAAAAAAAAAAAAAGGACAACCTCAGCCCCCCAACAGGCTTCTCGTGGTATGCGCACCACTGCTGTTGAAACACTATTGTAGGGAAATGAACACGCTGTCTTTAGATATAGTTATGCTGTTTTGTGGAGTGTCATTTTTCGGTGGTTTCAGTATGTTTTGTGGCCTCAAAATCTCTACATGTGGCCTTAAAAATCTCTACATTTTAATTCAGTATTTGTTTCGTGGCCTTAAAATCTCTACGTTTCCCAGCTCACTTTCACGCCCACTGCAATCTTCTTTTTCCTCTATGCTGTCCATGTGCCGTTTGTCCTAGAATTGGTGACTGCAGCAGAGAGAGAGGGAGGACCCGCAAAGCACCATTTCCTCTTTGGTGGCATGGTTGCTGCGTTCTCACTGGGTATGTGGTCACTGGGTACGTCATGGTCGTAATTGATTCGGTCACCGACTGTTGCTTCTTAGGCAGATGTCAGCACATTCCAGCTGTAGTGACTGGAACACCCCAATGTGCTAAGAGGCTTATTGGTTTTAGAATTGCATCCCTGAAGGTACTGCACCCACACCTTTAAATCAGGTGCAGCCCCTGTAAACCCCTTCTGTAAGTTCAAGGCACCAAAGCACAGCCATAGCAGTGAGGCTTTGCCTGCCTTCCCGTCACCCCTGTTTGCACACTCGGGGCACAATCCAGCACTGCAAGGTGTGTGTTCACTTTCCCCTCTGTGCTCTTTGGCCACCCATCCATCCAGCGGAGTTTGATCTCTTCCTCTCCTCCTCATTTTCCTCCATCCCCTCCTAGCTGAGGCTGACTTCACCGCCTCTTCTCTGGGGCTTCGTCTTGCTCAAGTCATTTATGTACAGCAGCAAGCAAACCGTTGAGTTTTGCACAATCACAAGCTTGCCCCAGCTTGACTACTCATTAGCTTTGTGTAGTGGACAGGCGATTTCACCTCTCTCTGCCTGCAGGCCCTCTCTGCAAGTGGCTTGATCATAGCATCTTTTTACACAAAATTAATTTATGGGTCTAAAGTCCTTTGAGAGTACATTCTGGATATCTAATAATTATCAAAATAATGAATTCTCTGGGTTCGAAGCCACTTTTTATTCCTCAAAGACAAGGCTCATGGGTCTGGGAAACATCCATCACTCTGTGGCCTGATGTTGAAAGACATCAAGTTCTTTAAACCACAGACACTAAGTCTCGCCTGTTTCCAGCACTTATCTGCTCTTCCACCACCATTTTGCATTCACGCTTCTTTTGCTGTTGGTAACTTCAAACAAAGAAGAGTTTGTTTTTCTTTTTTTCCTGCAGTGTCAGAGAATATTTTTGCTCATGCCTGGTGTGGAGTAGGATTTGAGAATTTTGTTTACTCTTGCTTTTGCTATCAGGCTGGGGTGGAGGTGGGAGGTCTCACTGGGTCAGCACACACGGAACAATCCTGACTTTTGCAGTAATTCTGTTTTGAGCCTTTGTTCTCGTTGGTGTTTAAGTAGAAGCCAGGAGCACGGGTGTTCTTGGAGGGAGGAGCAATAAAAAGAGAATTATTTCCTAAAGCATAACAGATCATTTGAAGGTCCATGTTGTCCTTAAATCTGGAGACACTTGACTTTTGTGCATCAAGAAACAGCATCTCCGTATAGACAAGAACCCTTTGATGGGTGGGGTCACTGTGGGTCAGTGCTGACAAGTCTAGACTGCAGGCAACAGAGATACAGCTATGTCCTCAACAAAGCTTTTGGTGTATGTGCCCGTGGATGAATCCTTCAGAACTTCTGTGTGACCTCACATTGACCCATTGCCCAGCCCTCAGAGTGAGATTAAAAATCCACAGTGTGGGTGGGGGCAGTGGGAAAGGGTCGCACACTGGGTAGGTTCAGCAGGGTTGCCACCAATCTAGCTTATACGTGAGGTGGTGAGTCACGGGTGTTTATCATTCCACCCCATCATTTATGCTACATATATTATCTGGATTAAGAAACCACCTGGAAGGGCCAGGTGCAGTGGCTCAGGCCTGTAATCCCAGCACTTTTTGAGGCTGAGGTGGGTGGATCACTTGAGGTCAGGAGTTTGAGACCAGCTTGACCAACATGGCGAAACCCCGTCTCTACTAAAAATTTAAAAATTAGCCAGGCGCAGTGGCATGTGCCTGTGGTCCCAGCTACTCGGGAGACTGACTCAGGAGAATCACTTGAACCCGGGTGGCAGAGGTTGCAGTGAGCTGAGATCGTGCCACTGCACTCCAGCCTGGGCAGCAGAGTGAGACTCCATCCCAAAAAACAGAAGGAAAGCACCTGGGCCGTTCTCTGAATGGATCAAGGATTGCATTGAGTTGTTGTTGTTGTTGTTGTTTAATTGAAAACTGTTTTGGAACATCTAGGAGCCGACTGTTTCACCGTAGCTTAGTGGGGTCTGTTACCCTGAGGAAACAGCCCTGCTTCTGGGCTCAGAACTGAATGATGGTGGGGGTGGTGGCGGTGATGGCGACCATGATAAACGTAGCAAACACTTCTTTAACACTACCGTTAGTAATAATAGCGAATAGAGAACGCTTCCTTTGTCCTGGGTTCTCTTCTCAAGGCTTTGCGTTTATCAATTCACTTCGTTTCACAACAGCCCTATGGGATAGGCACTGTGACTGTCCCTGTTTTACAGATGAACACACTGCGAAGTTGGGTAATTTATCCAGAGCCATGCACCTGATAAGTGGCAGGGCAGAGATTTGACCCTAGCTGCCTACGCGCTTAGCCCCTAAGTGATGCTGCCCTTGCGAAGTCACCCAGCACCTGCAGCACCCATTCAAGCAGAGACGGCCTGACTTTCTCCCGTGCAGCGTCAGACGCACATCCCTCACTCAGCTGACTACAAGCCTTTGTGAATGTACCTGGCCTCTCCCAGAGAAAGCATGGCAGTCACTCCTGCCTGTCTTCTTGCCTGGGTCCCCATCTTCACGTTTCATCAAGCAGGCTCTAGGCAAAGTCACTGGCTTCATTGCCAAGCCTGCACTGCGCCGTCTACCCTGGTGCACCTGTGGCTTAGATTCTCCAATCTGGTTAGGGCTGCCCAGACCCCTGAGCTGATGAGACAGCCCAGATGCCTTATATCCCCTTGACTTAAAACTCTAAAACTCTCATGTCCTGGGGCTCCCTCGCTGCCTGCATCACGTATCACTGGATAGGTGTTTCTCGGTCTTCATAATCTCATTTGAATGGGCTTTATCCAGAAATGATAGGTTACATGACCAAGAAATTATATAACCTTCTAACCCAGGCTGGTTTTTCTCAGTGCCGGGCTTGACAGCTGATGATTTCAGAGCAGCCATCTGAAGCCAAAAAAATGGGAATATAATTAGTATTCTATATTTCTATTAAAGTTCTGGAATTACAGAACAGACTTTCTATTCTGAAATGGCCAGTACCATGGCACAGATGTATTTCCTCAGCAGATGTCTCCTCCTCATAAAGGCTGCAGAACTGCTAATGAGATGTGATAGAAAAGTGTTCTTCCCGCGTCCCCCGCCAGGACTTTGGGCCCATTTGGGCAGACCCCGGGGAGTACTCAGTGCTTCTGCAATGGAATGAGCAAGGGAAGTGTGTTGTGTCTATACTATTGGGTTTAGAGACTGCCTGTCTTTTGGAACTCGAGCTGGCACAGTAGATCTTTAAATATATATATATATATGTATGTATCATTTTCAATAGTGTATGTATCAAAGTAGTGTGATTTTTTTTTTATTATCTTAATTCTGTGAGTCAAAACAATTTGGTTCTTGCAGAAAGTAAAAGACAAGAAATGAGCTGTGGGACCAGAGCCGCGTCTGTTCTACTCGGACCTGGTACTGCCCTTAGGCTGTGAAATATTTCACTTCCTTAATAAGAGCTGGCATTCCTGACAATTGTGCTTCCCAAGTGTGGGATGGGGCCACTGGTGGGTGTGACTTTTGGTAGCACTTGAGGTGATTTCTGAAGGTACTGTACTGACGTTAAAAAAACAAACATTAAATTACGTGATGAGTTAGTTCTCCTCAATTTTCTTTTAGTCTCAGTTGCCACAGCAAAGAAAGACTTCTGCGGCCGGGATACCCTTAACACTCTAGCACTTGTTAATTTCCCCTTTATAGCAAAGAGAGAAGTTCTCAGGCAACTGGATCCAGCTAGAAATGAATAACATCGATTTTCATTGTGTTTACTTTTATAGTTACCTTCCACTTATGGCAAACAATCTTGGTTTTCTGTTTCTTAGAGTGATACATTTCATTTTTAAATGATGGATATTAAAAAGTGAGCCAATTTAAAGAAAAATGCTAGTAATAGCCAAGGTCTCCAGGGAGCACACTTGACGGGCGAGTGCTGAGTGCAGAGAACAGTGCCTGGCCCAGGCTTCACCTGAGACCCATCTGGGGAGGTTAAAGATTCTGATGCCTGGGCTTCAACCCAGATCAAGTAGATCTTACTCTCTGAGGCTGGGGCACAGGTGTTAGTGTTTGACTAAAACATCTCAGGTGTTTCCAGTGTGTAGCTGAGGTTGAGAACCCCTGCCCACCTATCCTGGGGCAGCGTCCCCGCCCTCTGACTCCACATCTCTTTTTGGGGGTGGGGATGGGAGGTATAGAGTCTCACTGTGTCATCCAGGCTGGAGTGCAGTGGCACGATCTCGACTCACTGCAGCCTCTGCCTCCTGGGTTCAAGTGACTCTCTTGCCTTAGCCTCCTGAGTATCTAGGATTACAGGTACTTTTTGTATTTTTAGTAGAAACAGGGTTTCACCATGTTGGCCAGGCTGGTCTCGAACACCTGACACCATGTGATCCGCCTGCCTCAGCCTCCCAAAGTGTTGGGATTTGACTCCACATCTTGATCGCATATTTCCCTTGTTTCTCTCTTCTGTCTCCAGCCCTTGTTCTCATCCACTTCCCCACCTCAATTTCCCTCTTATTTTCTCTTTCCTAGCGTCTCCTCTTCCAGCTTCCTTACAACTATTCCTGTGAGTAATGCCCCTAGCATTGCCTCCTAGCCTAAGACATTCTTGACACCATGCAGTTGCAGCCCTGTTCACAGATTGCCACATTGGACTGTTTTCCCCGGCATTTGCAGATGCTGTCGATGAAGTTTCTGCGCATCTAAGCCTTGTCGATTTTGTTCTTCACCAGTGACTTGTATTAAGAACAATTAGGATCATCAATATCATGCTCTCCCCGTGTGCCAATCACTGTTCTAAGCACTTAATATGTATAAGCCTACATAATCCTGACGAAGGAGATACAAGTTTTGAGATGAGGAAACTTGGGAGATAAAATAGCTTGTCCACAACCACAGAGTGGCAGAGCCAGAATTCAAATGCAGGCAGCCTTGCCCCAGATCCGGCACTCCGAGCAGATGGGACCCCCAAGTTAGTTGCTCATAATCCTGATTAAGGTGTCCTGGCTTGCCATGAGTCACACATCACACAGGCTGTTCTCTGCTGCGATAAGAAATTGAAATTGGGACCCACTGTCCGCTTCAATAACATTTGGAATTGATAACTCTTTTTATTTTCGACTTAAATGATAGTATCTCAGCAGGAAGCTCACAGCTTTAAATCCCATCAAGGTTTTAACTCATCACCATTCAGAAGAGATCATACTTCCATGATTGTGTGTGTGTGTGGTCAGGAATATAAATTGAAGATTTAAAAGCAGGCACCCGCAATAATTCTGCAACTCCAGAGGCAACCCAGGAGCTCTTGGTGGCCTTGATAAGGGTCTTCATTGGCTTATCCTGGATGTGACCTTCTGCAGCCTCTCCAGTGTTAGACATTCCAGGGCATTTTCTGCCTTTTAAAAAGCATCCGATTCTCATTCTGGTGTTTAATCAGAGAGAGACCCTTGGCCTCTTTCCACTCCTCATGGGAGAGCTCCATTTTTATGCTCACGTTTTTCATCTTTTATGATACTCAGGGTTGATGTTTTAGGGGGCAAGACCTTCTGCATGGGATTAAAACCTTTCACGGAGCTTGGTGAATTCTTGAGTGCCCAGGTCCCCTGGGGGCCTCCAACCCTCTGGATTTCAGAATGATGAGAGTGAAAACAAGTCTGAAACATTGTTCCTGGGCTGCAGTGAGCACTCACATCATGGATTTTTTTGTTTGTTTGTTTCATTTTCTAAGCCCCCAACAACGTAAGGTCTTTTACAAACATTATTTTATTTGATTCTCCCAACAGTTCTGTACCACTGGAATTATGCCCCTCTTCATTTTTCTAGATGAAGAAACAGAGGCTCAGAGACTGAGCTTCCCAGTGCTCAGGGTTACCTGGTGAGACACCTGCTGAGCCACAGGGATCATGCCTGTTTGTTTTATTCATGTGATGTCTCCTCCCCGAGATGAATGAGGTCAGATACTTTCTTAGGAGAAGTACTTGGAAGGCACCAGTGGGGTGTGACAGACATATGTTCAGCTTCTCTGTGGCTAGCAGACCTGAGCCTGTCCCCATCCCCTCTCTATTTGAATTTAGTCCCATCTGTTACCCACCTCTGTAAGGTTGCCAGGTAAGGAAGACATAAGGCTGTTGGCTGGCAGGAGACAGCACACAGTAGGTCCACAGACTAGTAAAGGCAGTGCCTATCTCTGACTTTTGATCCTAGGGCTATACCTCTCTCATGTTTGTCCAAAGACCCAATATCTTTAGGGTTCTTCCCCGCCCCGCCCCCTTCCCATCTAGCCCTGCCCACTGCCAACTCCAGTGCCTGCTTCTAAATTTCTTCTCTAATTCTTAATAATAAAAGCTATGCTGATAAACTATGCTAATTGCCTAGATCCATGGTTCTGCAACTTTTATGGACATCAGAATCACCTGGAGGCTTGGTAAATACAGATCATTGGACTCCACCCCAGAGTTCTGATTCAGAAGGTGATGCCAGCTCCGCTAGTCCAGGGACCACACTGTGGGAACCACTGGAACTGGGGAGCCTGGTCCCAGTTATATGTGTGCTGATGGTGTCTGACCAGTTAGGGATCTGATAATTCAGCCTTACTGGGGAAGATGCCATTGGAAGATAATGAGGAAGGCATTTGGGGTAGGAGGCTCGGGCCTTTGTCTCTTCATCATAGCCATGGGTAATTACCTTTTACATTGATGTGCAGTGGCTTTAGACAGCTTCTCACTGTTGTGAGCCTCTGCCAGCCTTTAAATCTCAGACCTGCCTTCCTCTGGGTGAAATGGCCTTTCCTTCTAATTATTTTTGATTCCCAAGGTCTGAAAAATCCTAGGTTTTTCAAGCTAGTTTTACACTGGAAGCACCTGGAGATCTTGTTAAAGTGAGGATTCAGAGTTATTAAGTCCGAGGGTAGGGCCCATGGTTCTGCTTGTCTAATGAGCTCCCATGTGATGTAGATGCTGAGGGTCCATGGACCAG
Source organism: Sapajus apella (assembly GCF_009761245.1). NCBI lineage: Eukaryota > Metazoa > Chordata > Mammalia > Primates > Cebidae > Sapajus > Sapajus apella. The sequence continues at coordinate 16,126,543 of NW_022436988.1, forward strand.
CACGTGGTAGCAATTCTGAATTACAGCTGTGTATAGCAATGATGCTTGCCCCTGATGCCCAATAGAATCACCCAAGGAGATTTTAAAAACAAATACTTGGCCAGGTGGGGTGGCTCACAACTGTAATCCCAGCACTTTGGGAGGCCAAGGCGGGCGGATCACAAGGTCAGGAGTTCAAGACCACCCTGACCAACATGGTAAAACCCTGTCTCTACTAAAAACACAAAAATTAGCCAGGTGTGGTGGCCTATAATCCCAGCTACTCGGGAGGCTGAGACAGGAGAATCACTTGAACCTGAGAGGCGGAGGTTGCAATGAGCCGAGATCATACCACTGTGCTCCAGCCTGGGCGACAGAGCAAGACTCTGTCCCAAAAACAAATAAAAACTAACATTTGAGCCACATTCCTTGGAGATCCTAATTTAGAATTTTTAACACCCCCATTCCCCAGCCCCCATGTGATTTCATTGTACAGCCAGGGTTGGAAACCATTGGCCGTTATCCACAAAGTGGGGTAACACCTTCCCAGAGCTCAGCTGCATGTGAGCAGCAGGGACTAGGTTGAGCTGGCTGCTTCCGTGCGGGGAGGGTGCGCCATTACTCCTGGGGAGCTGCACAGGTCACCTGGGAATCTCGTTAAATTGTGAATTCATCTTTGTCAGGCTTGGGGTGGGACCTGGGTTTCTGCATTTCTAATAGATAATCTGAGTGTTGCTGATGCTGCCAGTTGAGGCTGGTGCTGAGTCTCCAGACCTGCCCACAAGGGCCCACACGATGCCCGTTATCTCTGCCGGTGATGGCAGCAGGTCACTTTTCTCCAGCTGATCGTTAGAGGCCTTTGTTTCCACCTTCTTTCTCCCTAAACGCCATCCTGACGTCTGTTTTATTCGGCTTGGTATTGACACAGGACACTGGGCAATATAGGTTCGTTCTCTTTTTGTAATTTTTTCTTCCTTCTCTCTTCACAGTACGAGATGCAAAAAATCTAATACCTATGGATCCAAATGGGCTTTCAGATCCTTACGTGAAGCTGAAACTTATTCCTGATCCCAAGAACGAAAGCAAACAAAAAACCAAAACCATCCGCTCCACACTAAATCCCCAGTGGAATGAGTCCTTTACATTGTAAGTGGTCTCTCTCCTTGATCAAATTTCATTCCTATACACCATGCAGTTGCCCACCTCATTATTTGAGATAATGAAGTAGGCTGGTTCTAAACGTCTTTAAACATGTCTTCAGTCCTAAGATCTCCTCAGGCTGCCATTAGGGAGGTAGCTATTAGCACCTGTTGGATAGATGGTAATTATGATACCAAGAGTTGCATAATTCAGGCCTCAAATTAATATTAGCTAGTCTGGATAAACACTTCTGTTTAAGGAATTAAAGATGATTTAAAAGTGTATCAGGTATGTCCACCTCTTGATGGACTTAGGTTCTTCTGAGGGTTAGTGGAGGGCATAAGGCAAGAATTTAAATAATTTTTGGACTGCAGAATGAATGAGTAACATAGAAAGTGTTATTGCCCTGAAATGGGAAGATGATTCTTGCCTTCAAAGAGAGAAGAGTTCCTGGAAAATGTGACATTTAAAGTCGGCCTCGGAGGGCTGCCAGGATATCAGAGCAACCTCTGATGGTTGAAGGGGAAGAAGGAAATAAATAAGGCAGGAGAACTGAGTGCAGCTGAGCAAAAGCAAGAGGTCCCCTTTGTAGACTAGTAACAGGAAGCAGTTTTTCTGTGGACAACCTATTCTAGACGGACAAGCAAGCCCTGCTCTGTGAAGGACCAGATAGTATATATTTTAGGCTTCGTGAGTCATACAGTCTCTGTTACACCTCTGTAACTCTTAACTTTCTAGTGCCAAAGCAGCCATAGACAATATGTAAACAAATAGCCATGGCTGCGTTCTAATAAAACTTTATTTATAAAAATAGACTGTGGGCCAGATTTGGCCCATGGGTCATAGTTTATTAACTCCTCCTGTAGAGCTTACGTTGCCAGCATGAGGGTTTGGTATTTTACTGGACCAGTAAGAGAATTAAATATACTATTTCTCTATCTCAGTCTCAAGTCATGTACATGTGTTATCTCCCAGTAAAACCACGAGCAAGATAACCTAGTGTTTGCATGTGTGTGTGTCTTTCAGCAAATTGAAACCTTCAGACAAAGACCGGCGACTGTCTGTAGAAATCTGGGACTGGGATCGAACGACAAGGAATGACTTCATGGGATCCCTTTCCTTTGGAGTTTCGGAGCTAATGAAGATGCCGGCCAGTGGCTGGTATGGAAGCTATTTAGGTTGAATATGTCTCAAAGCATCAGACCATTTAGACAGTTAGGCTTAAGTCTCTAAAATGTCAGTTGAGACAGGATATGGTGCCTTACGCCTATAACCCCAGTACTTCAGGAGGCTGAGGCAGGTGGATTGCTGAGTCCAAAAGTTTGAGACCAGCCTGGGCAACATGGAAAAACCCCATCTCTACAAAAAATACAAAAATTGGCCAGGTGTGATGGTGTGCACCTGTAGTCTCAGCTACTCAGGAGGCTGAGGTGTGAGGATCGCTTGAGCCCAGGAGGCTGAGGCTGCAATGAGCTGTGATTGCACCATTGCACTCCGGCCTGGGCAACAGAGCTACCCTGTATCAAAAGAAAAAAAAAAAAAAAAAAAGAAAAAGAAAGAAAGAAAGAAAGAAAGAAAAAGTCAGTTAAATATCTACTTATGGCCAGGCTGGGCACAGTGGCTCACATCTATAAACCCAGCACTTTGGGAGGCCAAGGTGGGCAGATCACAAGGTCAGGAGTTTGAGACCAGCCAGTTCGAGACCATCCTGGCCAACATGGCGAAACGATGTCTGTACTAAAAATACAAAAATTAGCCAGGTGCTGTGGTACACACCTGTAATCCCAGTTACTTGTGAGGCTGAGGCAGGAGAATCTCTTAAATCCAGGAGGCAGAGGTTTCAGTGAGCCCAGATCACACCACTGCACTCTAGCCTGGGTGACAGAGTGAGACTCTGTCTCAGAAAAAAGGAAAAAATGTCTACTTCTCTGGCTGTAGTCTCTCCATAGCATGCATTTCACAAAACAGCTCGACTAGAGGCTGCAGAAGACTTGCTAGGCTTACAGTGGTAACTCTTTTTCTCCTGTCTTTGAAAGGTACAAGTTGCTTAACCAAGAAGAAGGTGAGTACTACAATGTACCCATTCCGGAGGGGGACGAAGAAGGAAATGTGGAGCTCAGGCAGAAATTCGAGGTGAGGATAACCAAACGCCTGGAAACATCGTTCCTTTCTAAAGCCTAATTTCAGGAAGGGCCGAGATGTTGTGGTCACATTTTTGAAAGGCAAAAAGTAATCTAAATGTTCATGATCTTTTTCTTTATTGAGAAGCATAAATGTTGTGTGTTCCCTTTCCTTTGTAAGCCGTTGATATTTTATATCTCTTATCACTTATAAAATGGAAACTGGAACTGTCCCAGAAATGAAAGCATGGTTGATTTCTACAAAAGAAATCAAGGCACATCACTGGGGAGAGAAGCAGGGTTCAGAGGGCAGGATTGTTCTCACAAAGGAGGACTTGTGCTCTTCTGAAAAGGAGGAAGTCATTTTGGCCTCTCCTTGGGAGCTCATTTGTGTGTAATCAGACTGTCGTCTGAGATTTTTTTTTTTTCCTACAGAAAATACAAGGTTCCTAATTTTGTTCTGAAAACGCAGCTTAAACAAATATGCCTTTGTCTTCGATCCCTTTTTACTTAGCCCCGATGTTTAGCGGAGGCCTCCTCCTCTTCCCCTGGGTATTGGTGTTTATCTCTGCCCCGGGTTCACTGGTCTTTTCATCCCCTCCTCTGCTCCTTACTTCTCTTTCTCTTCTCCTCTCTCTCACTTCTCCCCTTTGTTTACCAGGCATCTCAGCTTTTGGTAAACAGTTTTTTTCTCTAAGCACCTGCCTTATGTTTTAAAGTCACAACTTCTGATATTTTTCTATTTCTCTAATCACCCTTCATTTTGGCTCTTTGAGGGATTCCTATAGTTGCCTTTTCAGTCTACGTAACTGGTTAATTCCTTTTTGAATCTTTCTCTTCTTCAGCCTAGTTAGAATTCCTGGAATTTCCCCCACTTTAGAGCAGTACACACGCACGCACACACACACGTGTATCGATGCCGAACTTTACTGAAATGTTGACACCGATGGGATGCTGATGCTCTTGTTTTCCTCCTCGTGTTGTTCTCCAAGAAACATATAGATCTGGGGGTAGGGAAGAGAGTTGGGGGCAGAGGAAGTAAACCTTCTTCATGCCCCCTGCAAAAGAAACATATAAGTCTTATCCAGAGAAAATGAGTCTCAAAGGATGTAAAACATGCAGTTGTTCAAAGTACTTTGTTAAACTGATGTTTGGTTAAAGTTGATGTCGGTGGCAAATACTAAATGGCAGGGGCTGTTTGGTTAGATGTCCTTGGGAGCACAAATGAATTAAATGAGTCACAGATAATCTCAATAAATGGTAATGAACAGCAGGCCTTAGGGTTGAGGCAATAGGGAGTGGTGGAGACTGGGGTGAGCTGCTGAGCTTGAGCCCTGTCTGAAGGTGGCGGCTGCTGCTATCCCGCTGCAGACAATGTTTCCCACTTGCGCATCCAGGCCCTGTGTTGCTGGATCTTCCTTCTTCAAGAGAAGCCAGAATTCCAGGTTTTTTCTGATTTCTCTTAATGTGGGCAGAGTTCTAATGTTAAAACTTAGAACCAGGCCGGGTGCAGTGACTTTAATCCCAGCACTTTGGGAGGCTGAGGCGGGCAGATCACTTGAGGTCAGAAGTTCAGGACTGGCCAGCATGGCGAAACCTGATCTCTCCTAAAAATACAAAAATTAGCCAGGTTTGGTGGCATGCGCTTGTCATCCCAGCTACTCCAGAGGCTGAGGCACAAGAGTCGCTTAACCCTGAGATGCGGAAGTTGCAGTGAGCCGAGTTTGTGCCATTGCACTTCAGCCTGGACCACAGAGCAAGACTGTGTCTTAAAAAAAAAAAAAAAAAATTAGAACTGTCTAGGTGTGGTAGCTCACACCCGTAGTCCCAGCACTTTGGGAGGCTGAGGCAGGCAGATTGCTTAAGTTGATGAGTTTGAAACCAGCCTAGGCAACATGATGAAACCCAGTCTCTACAAAAAAATACAAAAACTAACAGGGTGTGGTGGCGTGCACCCGTAATCCCAGCTACTTAGTGACTGAGGGACAAGAATCGCTTGATCCCAGGAGGCAGAGGTGGCAGTGAGCCAGCGTCATGCCACTGCACTCCAGCCTGGGCAACAGAGTGAGACCCTGTCTCAAGAAAACAAAACAAAAAACTTAGAACTCTGTGTGGGTCAAATACACATCTATTGCTTTAGAGACCAGTAGAATTCCACCAGTAAGGACCACCTTGTAATCTCTGCTCTTCAAAAATACAGGAGAGAAAACATAATTTAAAAAAATTATTTGTACGGTTATCTACATGACAATATGTATAAATACACATATGTGTGTGTATATCTATGTATCTACCATCTGTCTACCTATCGATAGAGAAAAGAATGAGATTCTTTTCAAAGAGGCTTTATGAGATTTAGAGGAGTTCCGGCACAAAGGTGAAAGTCAGGGTTTCGGGCAGGGTCCAAGGTCTATGCCAGGCGTAGCTCTTTGTCAGTTTGTACGTCTTCCCCTGCATCATCATCTGTTTCCACCCCTACCCTGCAGCTGAGGATGCGGACCTGGGGTACTGCACAGGGCCACCTTCTTGAGCCCTATCTCTGATGTCACACCACTTCTGTGACGGTGGATCCTTCTAGAGAGAGTTTCAGACTGAGTACCAGCATCACTCAGCTGTCTCAGGGAGGGGGGGATCCTGAGGAACTAGAAGGAACCTTCCTTGCTGAATGTCATGCCATGGTGTCGATGGCAAGCAGGTGGGTCAGGGGTCGCTGGCGCAGAAGGAATGCATTCGAGGGAGGAACGGCATGGGCGTCAGCATGGGGCTCCTCACAGTCCTGTCTGAGACTTAGCTTTGCTGGTAGAAAAATATTGACCCCCCTCTTTCTGCTTCATTGTCATGGCTTCCTGGTGAGTAAACTTCCTGTTTTTCTGGGCAGTGAGTTCAGCTTTTTTTTTTTTGAGACGGAGTTTCACTCTTGTTATCCAGGCTGGAGTGCAATGGCGCGATCTCGGCTCACCGCAACCTCCACCTCCGGGGTTCAGGCAATTCTCCTGCCTCAGCATCCCAAGTAGCTGGGATTACAGGCACGTGTCACCATGCCCAGCTAATGTTTTGTATTTTTAGTAGAGATGGGGTTTCACCATGTTGACCAGGATGGTCTCCATCTCTTGACCTCGTGATCCACCCGCCTCGGCCTCCCAAAGTGCTGGGATTACAGGCTTGAGCCACCGCGCCCAGCGAGTTCAGCTTTTTATAAAGGTCAGAGTTCTAAACAAACAAACAAAATACAGGCCCAAGGGCCTGAGCTAAGGGAAGCATTTCTCTTGGGAGGCTGGTCAGAGGCTGCGGGGGTATTGCCGGTGACTGTTCATCCTCCTGGGAGGGCTGGGGGCTTTGCAGGAGCGCCAGCCCAAGGCTGTGCAGCATCAAGGGGAGAGGTGGCATCAGCAGAGTTGCACGGGGCGGAGGCTCCGCTCTTCAGCCTACTGAGGTCTATGCTTGGAGCATCTGCATGGACTGCATTCTAGCTTTTTCTTTAAATACATTTCAGCTTATATTTCCTAGATTTTACTCAAATTACGTTAGCTCATTTGCTTAGAGCACTTAAAAAAACACACCGTGAGAGACTGGGCGGAAAGCCACTAGAGGATGGTGTCAAAAAGATGCGGAGAATTTTACGACAACTGCCATGCTTCATTGTAAATGAATATTCAAAGCCAATTTTAGGCAGGGGTTCAATCACATAACGGTGTTTTGTGGAGGTCTATAAATGTGAGAGTCGCAAGACTTTCCCGGTGCCAAGTTACCGGGAAGGGAGGCACCAGGGCAGAAAGGCTGGCATCCACATTTGAGCAGTTCTGGGTGGCAGCCAGGCTTTGCAAACAGGATGCCAGTTGGCATCAGGTGCAGTGTGAGGAACCTCTTTGAACCCACATCACATGTCCTCCCTCTCAGCCTCTAGCATGAGCGCCTCGCAGTGTCTCCAGGCTCCCCTCTCTGAGCCCCTTCTTGCCAAATAACTGCCATGCTAACTTCCTTTCCAGCACATGCGTCTTCTTCCCTACCCACTCTTTCATAGATACTTTGCCACCCTCCAGTAACAGTTCGATTCAGCTGAGTAAGATTTTTTTGTTAAGTTCAATGATGAATCTCTATTGATTGAAACACACATGAGGGCTCGTCCTGTTGGGACTGGGCATCGCTCAGTGGCATCACAGTGTCCAGTCTGTCCTTATCCCTCCGTGTCCAGCTCTGTTTTCTAAAAAGCGTTCCCTCCATGCAGTTTTCAAATCCTTTTCCAGAAATCAAGTCATTCAGTTGGATGAAAGGGAAATCAAATGAGCATTCACAACTCTGCCGCTGCATTAATATTCATTCGATCGTTAGGTGGAAAGTTTTTCCAATTTACATGGTTGGTTCTCGAATCTTGGCAAACAGAATGATCCATGAGTGGAGCTCTTAGGAGCCAAGGAAAATTCCAGGGTGGCTGGAGACGACCTTCCTCACTCGTACAGATCCTGCTTGCCAGAGCAGTTCATCCTCCTACAAGACAAAACACAGCAGAACCTTGATTGTGATATTCATGGCCAGTGTGTCTGTGGGCCTTTAATCTGTTCCATGTTTGTCATCAAGTAAAGTACACTTGGTCCTGATTCACAAACATAAATGATGCATTTTTCCATTTGTTAAAAAGCTAAGGTGGCAACAGCAGGCTAAGCAGACGGTTCCTGCTTTCTGTGAAGCTTACGTTCTGGACCTGTGGTTCCTGCTGCAAAAATCTTTCGGAACAAAGCAGGGAGCTTATCATATCCCCGTGCTGGCCGTGATTCCCCTGAGTCTCCAGGCACTACTGAGGACAACTAAGATTCCTGTTCTTCCCTCTCACTTCCTGGTCTTGGCTTTCTGTGATGAGGCTCACGGCCAGAGTTGGGGAAAGGTCCACCTTGCATTAGAGGTGGTACAGAGGGTGGGTTATCTCTGCTCAGAAACTTTTTCTGTAAATAGTCAGATAATAAATATTTTAGGCTTTCTAGGCCATGCAGGGTCTGGTGTAACACTCAACTCTGCTGTTGCAGCTCAAAAGCAGCCACAAATACATAAACAAATGAGTGTTGGTGTATTCCAATAATACATTACTTTCAAAAACAGGTGGCAGACCAGATTTGGCCCAAGGGCCAGAGTTTGCCGACTTCTGGCTTAGCCCATAGGCTCTGGAATCAAATCTTAGTTTTGTCACTAATTTACTATGTGACCTCTCTGTGCATTGGCATCCTTAACTGTAAATGGAAGTAATAGATGAGGACAACTAGTTCTATTATTCCGTTAATTATAAATAGAACTAATGTCCTGATTTGATAGGATATTAGTTGTCAGTGAAGTCAATGTAATACCACAGTGAGAAGTCAGCTTGTGCTGATAGTTCTTAATTCAATGGTTTAATGTTGGATCCTGATTACAAACTCCAAAGTGAGCACATATGAAAGATGATTTGGCTGGGCACGGTGGCTCACACCTGTAATCCCAGCACTTTGGGAGGCTGAGGCGGGTGGATCACGAGGTCAGGAGTTCAAGACCTGCCTGGCCAAGGTGGCGAAACCCCATCTCTACTAAAAACACTAAAAATTAGCCAGGCATGGTGGCGGGCACCTGTAATCCCAGCTACTCAGCAGGCTGAGGCAGGAGAGTCACTTGAACTCAGGAGGCGGAGGTTGCAGTGAGCCGAGATCGCACCATGCACTCCAGCCTGGGTGACAGAGTGAGACTCTGTTTCAAAAAAAAAAAGAAAGATGATTTGATGTAAACCACACCAAGAATCAACACAAGTATAATAATGATTGTCGAAGCGAATAATCCATTAGAGAAGTGATTATGTTAACAACAGAAACGTCACAGCTGATTTACTACTGATCGCATTCACATGGACTCCAGTAATTCTGTTGCTGTAATGCTGCCCTTTATCTTTTACAAAATCTGGGATCTGAATTGTTCACCTCTTGAGCTGTACCCAAGGAGTTACGTGCTACATTCACATTTCCAATGAGGGGAAAGAAGCCACATCTTCTCCTGTTTTAAAACAGTTCCAGAAGTTCTTACTGTTGTTTGCATTTCATTTCCATGGCTTTTAGTAAGTTTAGCACTTATGTTTCATATGTATACGTCAGTTGATTCTTTCCCTGAGCCTATTTGGGCTCCGTCTAGCTTTGGAGCCTTGGAGTTGCACTAGAATCAAGAAAATGGGCTAAGAGGCAGTGGAAGGAGAAAGGTGAGGGGAAGGCAGTTCTGGGACCAATTTCTAGGCCTGCCTTGGATGCAGCCACTTCCTATCCTCAGAGTTCTATTCCTTCCTTTCCCCAGCCCCCCTTCCTCCTTTATAGAGCCTTTCTCCTAAGGCCTGGCCCCTCTTCTCTAGGGCTGTTTACTTTGTCCAAGACCTTCTTCCCCAATCCTGCAACCTCAAGAGAAATGAAGCCAGAAGGGCAAATAACCCCATCATGGACCTGGCTCCCTGGGGCCAAGGGCACTTCAGGACAGGTGGTGAAGACCATGTCTCCCTTCTCCGCACTTCAGACTTCACGAAACGAAATATACATTTGCTCGTTTTGCTCCAGTATCACAATGACTACTTTTAATTTGCATTTTGATGGCTTTTAGCTGGGAATGGACTTTAAATGAACTCATATCTACCTGTGGGGTTGCTTCTGTGCTCCACCTGCTGTTAACAGTTAATGGAGACTCTAATATAAAAAAGTCAGGCAGCTTTGCTTAACTGAGCCTACACCATTTGATTCTGCTCAGTCATCCGGGCTCTTTATTCTTTTCATCATTTATTCTTTCACTCATCATTTTAAAAATAGAGCAAAATAAGTAGCTAAAAGCACCTTAGCCTTTTCCTGTTCCTCCTGTAACCGTAACTTTTGCTGCCCACCATTGCTCTATTCCGGAGCAAGTTAAACATCTCATATTAAGCCAGAGACATCTGTAGCAGAACGAAGACAGCTAAGTGGGAGCACACCTCGGGCTTTGTCTGAGACGGGATATTTCTCTTGTCACAATAGAATGAGAAATGGTGTCCTGTTAGAAAGCTGATGGATAATGTATCACATATTACTCTTTTGAGTATCAGGACCCAAGAAAACAAGATGAATTTATTTAAATTGCAGTGTCCCTTGAAGCTTGGATGACGTCTCTAAAAGGAAATACTCTTAAGGTTCTTATAAAGGAGGAAATGTATAGCCCAGTGTGAAAAATTGTAGCTGCTCGTGAAGTGCAGTTTTGAGGACCAGTTCCTATCCTGTCCCTTCCTGGGGAGCAGGAGGTGAGACGCAGATGAGGCGGTGATGGAAGCAGCGGGAATCATGGCAGACGCCCGCTGTGTGATGGTTAGATGCCATAGGCAGTTTCTGTGCTGGGGATGGTATATTACTTTCATTTGAGAAGTGGTATTGCGTAGTGGTTAGAAGCCTCAGTCCTGGACCCAGACTTCTAGGTTCAAATCCTGCCCCTTTTATTTCCCAGTTGTATCACCTGGGGCAGATTACGCGGTGTTTGAACATGGTATTTTTCTAGAAGGAATATTCAATTTAAAATAGTTGGCCATAGTTTCATATCCCAGCTCTCCCACTAGAAGTGGTAGACTGATGACCTTGGATACATTCCTTAAACTCTCTGACCCCAGGTTTCCTTGTTTATGAAGTGGAGATGATAAAGGAGCCTGCTGCATAGGTATGCTGTGAGGATTCACTCAGTTCGGTTATGTAAGTTGCTTAGACTAGTACTTGGCATCAAGTAAGTGCCCAATAAATGTTTGCTAATTATATGAAATAGACGTTATTTGCCCGAATTTGGTTTTGACTTATATTGATGAAAAGTTACTTATATGGGCAAATGAGGTGTTACCAAGAAGTGAGAAAGAGCATTCTTAGTACCCCATTTTGAGCATTAGAAATTGTTATCAAGGACATATTTCTGAAAACAGACCAGTGGATTGGTTATTCCAACATTTATAGCTTCTTAGAACCTGAAGCTGAACTCGAATTCTGCTATCTTGATGACGTTTTCAGCAGACAGGCTTCCCAGTCCGTCTCTGGGATGACTTCAGTCTCATGCAGAGACAAACGTGTGTGTCTTCACGGTTCTTGTATTTGTGACCATTCAGAACTATGTGAAGTTCTAAACCGAAAGAAAACTGGCGATCATGAATGAGCTGTTTTGTGAGGAGTAGAAGTCCAGATACTACGGGAAGCATCACCCTGGATTCAGACTGCCTGAAAAATCAAATATGTATCTGTTTTTGCTTATTCAAAGGAAACATTTTGAGATTATCCTTCTTACTAATTAAGAAATTAATATGATCCAATTGAACTATAATTAAGGTCCTTAAATCAACAAAGATGAGACTCGGTTGCTAGGTTATATGCAGAAAGAGCAAGCAAGCAGTTTTCTCTTTACTTTGATCAAAATTAGACCTTCCCAAAGCCTCCATTGTCTTTGAAGACTTTATCTAATTCAGATTGTTCTTTTCCAGATAGCAGGGGGGAAAACCCCACAAAACACAGTTCACTAGAGACCCTCAGATAAATTGTAGCTATTTGTTGATCTGATCAGCCCTGCCACAGTTACTATGGAAACCAGAGTACTTTCAGATGACCTTTTAGACACAAAACAAGAAATCTGTGTGCCCCAATATTCTCTCTGCTTTTTTGTCCCTAAATAGCTTACATAATTACTTTCTTAACTGCGCGATAAGGGGAAAAAAATCCATAAAATGCACAGCAGTTGAAAGACATATTTTAATGTTTGTACTTCAGCTTTGTCTTAGAAGCAAAGTCTTAAACTGATAGAGGAGACAGGTTAGTAGTAGAAATCATTTTCACTCATTAGATCACTGTCAACAGAGCTTAACCTGCCGTTCAGCCGAGCAAACCCAGAGGAAGCAAGACAGCCTCTGAACGCAACGGCACAGAATTTGATGCGTCCGTAAGGGAGGGTACGTGCATTTATATTAGAGTGCTGGCAGCCTGTTTTCAGTTTAATTTATCTCAAGGAAATAATTTTGTTGGGAAACCAAAAAAGACTCTGCATTCTAGTTGTCTGTCTAATGAATTCCTGAAACAGCATAAAAGCCCTGTGTCTTGTAGTTAACAGCGACAGCCTTGTGGGTAGATGTTGCTGGTTGAAGAAATGTTAGTTAATAGCGGGCAAGCCTGATATGAAGTGTTAGAGGCAGCTGTGCAAATGTGCCCAGGCCCTGGTACCCACAGGGGATGAGCAGGTACCAAGGGTGCCACCCTCCATTTACAGGAACTGGAAGGAGGGAAGACAGAGCCATGTCCACTAGCACAAGCATGAACATGGCAGCTAAGCATTGGCACAGGTCTTTATGGCTCTATCTCAAGCACTGAAGAGGAAATTAAAGCCCCCTAAAATAAAATTAAGAAACCTAGAATAAGGGTGACATGAAACATATTGCTATTTGTTGTTTTCCCCAAAAGACATGTCCTGCAGAGAATTAAGATTGCAGGTCCCTGGGGCGGTAAGTCGCAAGGGTTCTGAACTCCCTGAGTATTCTGAAAGAGGAAGTGGTGAGCAGTCGGAGCTCTGGATCTTGCACCTCCATGTGTGGGAGCCGATTAAAAATGCAGAGGGTATAAAGACACATGCACACGTATGTTTATTGCGGCACTGTTCACAATAGCAAAGACTTGGAACTAACCCAAATGCCCATCAACAATAGGCTGGATAAAGAAAATGTGGCACATATATACCATGGAACACCATGCAGCGCAAAAAAGGATGAGTTCATGTCCTTTGCAGGGACATGGATGAAGCTGGAAACCATCATTTTCAGTAAACTAACACAAGAATAGAAAATCAAACACTGCATGTTCACTCATAAGTGGGAGTTGAACAATGAGAACACATGGACACAGGAAGGGGAACATCACACACCCAGGCCTGTCGGGGGTGGGGGGAACTAGGGGAGGGATAGCATTAGGAGAAATACCTAATGTAGGTGATGGGTTGATGGGGGCAGCAAACCACCATGGCACGTGTATACCTATGTAACAAACCTGAACATTCTACATATGTATCTCAGAACTTAAAGTATAATAATAATTTAAAAATGCAGAGTCTCAGAGCCCAGCCCAGCCTCTGACCCAGTCAGAATATTATTTTAACAAGGTCCCCAGGTAATTCCTGTGCCCATTGAAGCTTCAGAAATGCTGGTCAAGAAGATGAAACCTATTGACTGATAAGTAAACATTCGGTCTCCTGTGGTGGTGAAGACAGCAAGGACAGACCTCCTCATCCCCAATATCCATATTAAGTAGCGTAGGGATCAGTGAACTATGACCCACACCCAACCACCTGTTTGTATATACAGCCCATGGGCTAAGAATGGTTTTAGTATTTTTAAATGGTTGAAAAAAAGAAGGATCATATTTATGAGACATGAAAATTTGGATGAAATTCAAAATCTGGTGCCCAAGAGTTTTGTTAACACAACCTCGTTCATTCGTTCCTGTCTTGTCTACGGCTGCTCTTTTGCTACCACAGCAGAGTTGAGTCCCTGCAAAAGAGACTGTATGCGCCTCAAAGCCTACATGTGTGCCCTCTGGTCCTTTACAGAAAAAATTTGTGGCCTCTGGGTTACTGGAATAATAGGGCATTCAGACTGGAAGAGAGGTTTAAGATCACGATTGTTGATCGGAAAACAAAAGCAAAGGGGATGTGCTCAAAGGTAGTTTGTACAGGACCCAGACCTCCTATGTAGGTTGATGCTTCTCTCATATCCCGTACCCGCTTCCCTGTAATACTCCCTTTTCTGACTCCCCTCCACGCATCCACCATGCTCATTCACGCATCTCAGCCCTTGCTTGTGCTCCTTGGAAAGACCCTCCCTTCTCCTCCACTTCCCTCAGTCCCAGGCTTTTCAAATCCTGCGCGTCCCTTTACATGATTCTCCAGCCTCTTAAAATTGCCCTGACTGTGCAGTCTAATGACTACCCACTTGCCAGACACACCTCTAAGATGTGTCACCTCCCTGATTCCAGAGTGAAAAGCTCAGGCCCTCCTCTGAATGAAGTCTAAACATCAGGCCTGTGAGGACTCCACCCTTCACCTGTGCTTTTTTTTGACAGCCCAGAGGAGGATGTCTGAGCCAGCGTCTTTATAAGGCTGCTTAGAGGGCTTCAGGGGAGAGGACACTTCAGAGCCACGAGAACCTCCGTTTCTTCGTCTAGCAGTTGCGTCAAACTTGTGGGTGTGACTAATCTGATTGTTCTTGAAGATGGACCAGTTTCTTTCCCATACATTTTATGACTCCAGAAATCAGTAATTCTGGACGTTTCTAGCTGGTAGATGCTGCATCTACTCTGTGTCTAGCACTGTCCCTGGGGCTAGAGACAGAACCTCGCTCTTGGGAACATTGTGGAGTAGTGGTAAGGGATATGAGACCTTGTACCTCATCTCCACGTTCTGGAAATGACTCCGGACCCTTGTAGTGAAGGGAAGCCTACACCCTCCCTCCTAGATGGTAGCTAACCTAGATCAGCGGGAATCTGACCCAGGCCATAGTTCAGCTCTTTGCCCATGTAGCAGAATCTCCAGCTCTTGAGATGCTGATTAAGCCTTGCTGCTGAGAAGATGATGGCTCGCCTGATGTAACATGGTTTTTACATGCAAATAGGGCCACAGAGGCCTCAGAGAATTAAAAATGGCAGCTCCCCAAATGGGGTCCAGGAACATATGGCTGAGGTGCTCATGGTGTTGTATTTTGGTTTTAGCTGGTTTTCGTGGATCACCTTGCCCATTAGGATCATTGCCTTGATGTACACATGATGGTGGCACTTCCCAGTTCTTCAGGCTGACCAAGGGGGGTCATAGATGTCCCTGGTCAGGAATTCAGGGAACTCAATGGCTCTCGTGTCCTCAGCACTTAACTGAAAACCAAGTGGTTCACATTTGGCACTCGTGCGGCTTCCTGCCATTCACCACTTTCATCTCGAGCAGGGGGATTTTGCTTCCTCATCTCCCTCCCCAGCGTCCAGGTGTGTGGTCCAGGAAGGATTCCCTGGGAGCTCTTGCAGATGTGTAGAGCAGGAGGTGCTATGCCTACCTGATCTGCATCACTTCAGCCTTTCCTTTGATTTTTTTTCTTTTCCAGAAGGGGATTTGCAATGGTCTGTTATGTCCAAGTGTGAAACAGCCTTAAAGTTCTTCTAGCTCTGTTTGAATCTAAGAATAGCTGCCCATTGGCTGCGGAAGGCTGTGAAGCCACATGGCATTTGTATCGAGGCATCTCTGCTAAATGTTTTCTGTCTCCCTGTAAAAGCAGGTGACTTACCGCAGATGACAGTTGGAGGTAGGAACCTCCTAAAGTCAGGCCATGTACTTCTCAGGGCATCCCAGCTGCTCAATTTAGAGTACCCTAAACCTATAGACACCCAAGCAAAGATCAGGCAACCCTACGAGAAAGATGCAGGGGAAATGCCAGACAAAATGTCCTCTAAGGTTCTGTCCAACACCAAGATTGCAGCAATAGTGTCTTTGTTGCTATTGTTAGTTCCCGTTAATCTCGATGCGGATTAAGATCGCCGTCCTAAAATAGAGCTTTTGGGGTTGGAACGAAATGGCCTAGTTTGGGAACAATCATAAATGGATTTGTGATTACTGATTTTTAGAGGCCCATAATGATAAAATGGATAGAGGATAACCCATACCTGGTAAAAGAGATGCAAAACCCACGGTTTGACCAGTCCCTCGTTTTAGTAGACAAAGCCTGCATTTGCCTCTGATCTCCTCCGTTCAGGTTCAGGGCTGTGAAGACCCATTCAGGCTGTGGGATTTGTGTTCAGAAATCTGATCCTTGTCAAATTCTCTGCCAGAAGCTACCTCCCCCTATGTGTGAAGTTGGGGGATTACCCCCATGAATCCATGTAGAGAAATCTCTCTTGAGATGATTTTTTTTTTTGAGGGTGTCTCACTCTTGTTGCCCCGGCTGGAGTGCAGTAACTCGATCATGGCTCACTGCAACCTCTGCCTCCCAGGTTCAAGCAAATTCTCCTTCCTCAGCCTGCCAAGTAGCTGGGACTACAGGCGTGTGTCACCACACCTGGCTAATTTTGTATTTTTGCTAGAGACAGGGTTTCGCCATGTTGGTCAGGCTGGTCTCGAACTCCTGGCCTCAGGTGATACACCAGCCTCAGTCGCCCAACAGTGCTGGGATTACAGGTGTGACCCACCGCACCTGGCCTCTTTGAGATGATTTCAACTTATTTTCTCACATTAGTATTTGAGAAAGGAAAGTTATCCAGTCAAGATAGGGTTGTTTTTTTTTTAGGCAGAAGTTGAAAGTGAAAAGCAAAGCAGACCCTGGTTGTGTGGCATTCAGTCAGCCAGAGCTTGGCTAACTCCCTGTCCTGCCAGCTTATCTCTCACCAATCATCTTGGGCACTTCAAGATACTGAAGAGCCTTCTGAATCATCAAGAAAAAATAAAATCTTGTTATTATAGTTTTCATGGTAAGCGGGTTTGGTTTCATCATAATTTATTGAAAAATGTCAATCTGTATATAAAAATATTGGGCACCTAGCTATGTGTTACCTCAAACAGGTGGATTATCCAAATACTCCATGACCCCATCATGTGAACTGGCCAATAGCAAAACAGAGCCATGAATGTAGTGGAGCTCTTTGATGGGAGTGAGACCACGTTCAGACACATCAATGCCACAAGGAAGAGAGAAGGGTCCTGTCCACATAAAGCATGATTCTAGGCCTTTCACTCTTCCAGCAAGAAAGAGTTACCTCCTACCCCTCCAGGGGCCAAATGAGACCTGCACCTGGGGCCCCTCTGGAGCAGAGTGCAATGGAAGTTTCGCGGCACCTCCTCTCCTGACCCCAGTGCTGTGTCTCGGGGTCACCATCTAGCCCCTGTGCCTGCCTGCATCAAAAATGGAACCTGTGCTGTGTTGTACTCAATCTTGTTTTCTTGCACTGCTAATCGTGCGTAGCACCTCTTGTGCGTACCATTTCCTGTGCGTACTATTTCTCCTACTAACCTAGAAGTTTTTCTCCTCCTGTCTTTTACAGGGCTGTCATGTCCACTTCTTAAAGGTAGTTCTTCCTCCACTCTCTCCTCGTCCATTTTCCTTCCACAAAAACACTTACCTCAGTTTTCGTGGCTCCCGAGCCTCTGCCTGCAGTCATGCTCTCCACCCTTAAGGACGCACTGCTGCACTGTGTGTTCTGGTAGCTAGAATTTCACACCTACTTGTGTCTTCGTCTGTGCGCTCCCTTCCAAGTGACCACAGCCCTCCTATGAGGAAAAACACCATGTCTTAATTGCCCAGAGAATAGACCAGTCTCCCCTCCTCTTTAGATTAGGTTAGTTTAAAATTTTACTGGCCAGGCATGGTGGCTCACACCTGTAATCCCAGCACTTTTGGGGGCCAAGGTGGGTGGATCACCTGAGGTCAGGAGTTTGAGTCCAGCCTGGCCAACATGGTGTAACCCTGTCTCTACAAAAAAAATATAAAAATTAGCCAGGCATGATGGCAGGTGCCTGTAATCCCAACTACTTGGGAGGCTGAGGTAGGAAAATCGCTTGAACCTGGGAGGCGGAAGTGGCTGAGTTAGCGCCACTGCACTCCAGCCTGAGTGACAAGAGCAAGGAGATTCCATCTCAAAAAATAAATAAATAAAATTTTACCAAGCAAATATCAAAACCTCCTCACAGTGATTAAAGATAAGTTCAAGTCAGTGTTGAAAGCATCAAATGAACAGAAAGAGTGCATCTGTAAATGGACAACTCATCTTCCTTTCTTTCTGTTAATGGGTATCTTTCAATCACATATGAGTTAAGACTCAATTTCAGTTTTATAGGGATACATCTGCATTAGCATGCAATCAGTGTGGTGTATTTACACTACATGAGTGTGTGCACATGGACGATATAGTTTAATATATCGTAGGCTGAAATCCTCTAATTGTTCTGATGTTCTTAATGCCTGGCTTGATCATTCTCCCTCTATTTCATTTTTGCTCATTTAAAAATTTTTTTTCCCAACTCACTTAATCGTTGCAACCTAATCAGCCATTCTAGCCCCAGACTATGGAGGGGAATTTTGCAACTTGCATGTAAATGATTTTAAAAGCCTGGTCTATTATCGTCATTTCTGTTAGCACCAGTCTCTTCTGGAAAGCTGGTTAGGGCCACGCACCAGCTGTGCTCTCAGCGTATTGCCTGTGTTAGTAATTAAAATCAGCCCAAGATTGTCGCAGTGCGTTCATGTTCGTATTGGAACAAACTGGAAAATTTAAACCCTCAAATGCTCGGGTGAAGGATTTGCAAAGGGATAGACCCCACTCCCCCACCCCAAGCTAGAATCAACATATAGCACTCTCTCAAAAACACCGTCCTACAGAAAGCATCTAATAATGTTTTTAGAGTTTCTCATCTCTAGAACGTGTATCTGACCCTGCAGATGTGTCTGTTAGAGGAATCACGGGAGATTTGTGACCGAGAGAAACTGGCAATGAGAAAGAAAAAAAATATTCCTTGAGGTTTCATAAGTCTTGCAGAGTATGGTGAATACTGTGTGTGAAAACTGCCTTTCAAGGCTTCTGTTGTTACGGAACAGTTACTGTGCCCTGCTTTGTCTGTGCTGAAAATCCTGTCCCATGATATAGTGCAGGGTGCTGACTTTGGATAAACATCTCCAGAGGTCGGCCACACCTGAGTACACTGAACCACTGGGCAACTCCTTCCACTGGAGGAAAACCCTCCAGCATTCTCAGGGGAGAGAGGCACCTCTTAATCACTCCAGGAGTTGGAAACAGTTCCTGTTTAAAAACCAAATAAGCTGGGTGTGGTGGCTCACGCCTGTAATCCCAGCACTTTGGGAGGCCAAAGCAGGTGGATTACAAGGTCAGGAGTTTGAGACCATCCTGGCCAATGTGGCGAAACCCAGTCTCTACTAAAAATACAAAAATTAGCTGGGTGTGGTGGCGTGCACCTGTGGTCCCAGCTGCTCAGGAGGCTGAGAAAGGAGAATCGCTTGAACCCAGGAGGTGGAGGTGGCATTGAGCCGAGATCATGCCACTGCCCTCCAGCCTGGCGACAGAGCGAGGCTCTTTCTCAAAAAAACAAAACAAGTAGGCTGGACGCGGTGGCTCACACCTGTAATCTCAACACTGAGAGGCCCGGGCGGGTGGATCATGAGGTCAGGATTTGGAGATCAGCCTGGCCAATATAGTGAAACCCCATCTCTACTAAAAATATAAAAATTAGCTGGCATAGTGGCGTGCATCTGTACTCCCAGCTACTCGGGAGTCTGAGGTGGGAGAATTGCTTGAACCCAGGAGGCGGAAGTGGCAGTGGGCCGAGATTGTGCCACTGCACTCCAGCCTGGATGACAGAGCAAGACTCCATCTCAAAAAACACAGCAACAACTAAGTAAACCCCTCTCATTGCACCCTCTGCTACTTCAGGGACACTTCCATTCGGATGGAAGGAACTCCTACTTGGATCCTGGAACACTAATGAGGACCCAAACCTCTTCCACCTGTGTGGCCTGATGTACCTGAGTGCTGTGTTTATGTCCTTGTTATTAGGTTAAGCACTTTGTTATTTCAAAGAAACATATGAATCACAGGACTTAGTTTCCCAGCACGTAGGAAAGCTGGGTGCTGCTGTAAAACTCAGATGTGGCCAGAAAGGGAACTGATGAGAGGGGAGAAAAATAAGAGGAAAGGGTTAAGGTGAGGATTTCACCTCCCTGGGTTCCTACCTGGCTCCTCCTAGCTCTAATGAGGGGCTGCCCCTGTCCCCTTCTCCTTGAGGACTGTCGCTCTTTTCCCACCTGCTGGGCAACATGGCTCTCACCTCGTCATTCCAAGAAGGCAGCAGGGTGTGGTAAGGAAGTGCCACACTACCTGGGTCCAAGGGTTCGAATCCCAGCTCCACCATTTCATAGCTGTATAGCCTGGGGTCACTCAGCTCATCCCTCTTGCCTCAGTTTCTCCAATTCTAAAATGGAAAAGTTAAAAGTACCAACCTCCTAGGGATGTTGGGATGATGAAATGGGTAAGTATGGAAGGTGCCTAGAACAGCACCTGGCTAGGTTTATGTTGGCTGCAGGCTTTACTCTCAGCCTTTCCTCTACCTTCCATCTGCAGGAATTAGGAATTACAAAGTTTTCCCTAATGGAGGTGTCGCTGTGCATTGCTGGTTTCCAAGAAGCCGTTGCCAAGTTCAAGTGAAGCCTTCGTTGTGCTTTTTTTTTTTTTTTTTTTTTTTTTTTTTGAGGTGGTCTTGCTCTGTCGCCCAGGCTGGAGTGCAGTGACATGATCTTGGCTCATTGCAACCTCTGCCTCCCAGGTTCAAGCACTTCTCCTGCCTCAGCCTCCAGAGTAGCTAGGACTAAAGGCACACACCACCACGCCTGGCTAATATATATGTACACACACACACACAAGCACACACACAGTTTTTTTTTTAAGTAAAGCTGGGGTTTCACCATATTGGCTAGGCTGGTCTTGAACTCCTGACCTCGTGATCCACCCACCTCAGCCTCTGAAAGTGCTGGGAATACAGGCATGAGTCCACATGCCTGGCCTCATTGTGCTTTCTAAACCACTCCCGGGCCCGAGGTTGGGAGACCCCAGTGGTACGTTAGTTTACAAATAACCCATCATGTAGGAACATGCCCCCGTATTCCACCCCTCTCCCACCTGCAGCAGTGAAGCGAAGCCGTCCTGAATTCATGTAAGAACAGCGATGAGAAGTGTCAAGTCCACAACCTTTTTTCTGACATGCTTTGTGTTGGTGCTCATTTCTGATGTTTCCTGCGTGGTTTTGTTATGAGAACAAGAAACAGGTTACTCTACCTGAGAAAGAAAATGTCACCCGCATGTTGGAAATTCACGCTGACCCAGACAGCGATAATAGCGTGCCACTGTTTGCTCACACCTCTCTTCAAAGTGGCTTCCTTGGCCTGGTCATGAGCTAATCTTTACCTTGTGGCTTTTTCTGAAAATAGACTTGTCAACGTTCAGTCTGAGGCTGGCCCCAGGCACTGGTTCTCTCTGTTGACAGGCTGCGAAGAGCCAGGCAGGGAGGGCTCTGTCTATGACTCACCAGTGGTCATGGGTGGACAGCCAGGTCTGCACAGAGGTGATGGCTTGGGTGGAGGCAGGCAGGACAGGACCATGGTCTCAGCCCTTACTAAGAGTATTTCTTTTGTGACTCACATTTCCCCAGGCCCCAGCAGCCTGTGGATACCCTTAGATAATATACAATAATTGTATTAATTTAGACTTCCTGGCTCTGCCCTGGCCCATTGACATAAGACCTCTGTCCACTTCCAAAGCCCACCAGTCACAGCTGGGAGATGTCAGGAGTATCTCGCCTGGTGGTGAAGGGATCCAATCACATGCCTTTCCTCTCCAGTGCAAGGCTCTCTGCTTTCAGACCACTTGCATCCCAGCCCCCGCCCCCCCCCACTGCTTCCCTCAGGGAGAATGCCACCTTGTGAGTCCACGCCTCAACTTCCCACAGCCCCCCAGGCTGCCAGACTTCATGGAGCCGGAGTACTAGGGTGCAAATACCATGTGTAAAGAAAAAAGGCCCCTGACCTCAGCCACCATTGTGTCCTCAGGCCTATGCCCGCCATTGGTCCTGTGCAAGTCCCCTGGAGGCAGCTGGGAATCCCCTCTCTTTTTAGGAGAGGTCTCACTCTGCCGCTGCCTGATTCCTTCCCCCTTCCTGGAATGGGAATTTGTCTTCTGACGCTGCCACTTGGCAGCAGACGATGACTGTGGCAAGACTAGTCAGAATGGCAGCAGTCACCGGCCCTGAGCTCTGATCACGCCCTCCCCACTGCAGGATGGGCGGCTCCCAAGCCTGCAGGATGAGGAAGGGAGTGTTGACCCATTTTACAGATGAAGAAGCCAAGGCCTCAGAGAAGTGAGCAGTACCTTTACTGGTGTTTCAGACCACTGCTGGCAGACTCCAGATCCCACGCTCATCAGCCTCCTGAGTGCCCCTCAGGTCCCCTGTGAGCTGCTGGACACAGAGGACTCTGAGAACAGCCCAGAACAGTGCAGCTGCCGCCAGCCTTGGAAGCAGGTGTCCCATTGAGCTATAATTAGGCCCCTCATTTTTAAAAACTGGTGTGGATTAAAAAGGCTCAGTGAGGGTAGGATGAAATCAATGATTATGGAAATACTGTGCTAAATTTAATGAAAGTCGGCCCTGCTTTCAAAATGCTTGCTCCCATCAGAGACATTTTATAGAAATTTCTGTTGAGTAGCTGAGCAGCGTATCCAGCAATTCGGGGATAGGATTTTTTTCTCTCTTTCTCTATGAGGATGCCCAGTCATCCTGTTTTCCTTTCCTGCAGCAGCTGCAGAGTCATGAAGGGAAGGCTCTGGAACCTTCTTCCTTGGAGAACTGGGCTTTATTGCCAGCTATCACTTGGGTGTGTTTTGTTACTGTTTTTTTATTGACTTCAGGAGCTGCTGTTCTGTGCTCACTGAGCTCCAATTGGATTTTCCCAGAAGTGGCTTTTTCATTGAACTCTGCCCTCATGTGACTGTCATGACTTCTCACTATTTTTCAGGTCATTCTTTGTTTCTAAGATAAACACAGTGGTTCTCTCAGTCCACTCCAGGGCCCCCTGCAGCCCTCACTGCCTCCCTTCCCCCCAGGCCTTTTCTCGGATCTGTGGCTTGCAGAGTCTGCCTGCAGTCAAGGGTTTGGAAAGATTCGGGAAACACAGAAAGGTCTACAGCTGTTTGGATCCCTGTTTTCTACAAATGGAGCACCCAGAGATACTAAAATCCACTTTGGGCATCAAAAGTAGGTGCTCTATAGTTCCGCTGGCATTTTGCAAAGTCCCAGCACTTACAGTAGTGGTTCAGGTCATCTACTATAAAGGAAACAGTTGTTTGCATCTGCATAGATACAGTTGTGTGTCGTTTGTGCCATCTTGCAGCATTTATTAGGACTTCACCTCTGTAAGGCAGACTGATGAACCTTAGGTTATTTCTACTGAAAGATTTCAGCCAAAAAGCAGTTGCTTCAGAAACTAAATACCACAAGAGGGCAGTAAAGATGTGCAAATGAAAGATTCCATGACACCTGCACGCAATAAATAGCAATGAACTTTTGCCTGGATGCCTTTACATTTTAGTGGACATGAAGATGAGGTCACTACCCTGTGCCCCTAATTGCTCCTTGGTTTTAGAAGATCTTAAGTGTGCTGCAAAGAAGTCAAAGGTTTCTCAAGAGATGGATGGCTCCTTCAGTCTATTCATGCTTGCACAGGGCCCCAGCCCATTTTCTATCTCCTTAGCTTTTTATTAGCAGCAGAGAATTCCGTACGTCTAAGCTATATTGCTGGCAGTCTGAAAAACCAGTTACTCTGATGACGTTTGTGAGTTCATGTGACTTTTGACCCTGCCACAGCCAACCCAGAAAGCCATTGTGATGTTCATTCCAAAGGGGGGCATTCCTAACAGGAAAAGGAATAGGTTTCCAAAAATTAGTAAGTGGCCAAAGTTCTCGAACAAAGCTATGTCATGGCTGTATCAGTGCACCCTGGGCCTTCCTCTAAGCCAGGTGTCAGATGCAAGCGTGCCACCAGCTAGCTCCCTGGTGGGAGAAAAACGATATTTTTGCAGATGGAAAAACTTAAGCTCATTGGTGGAGAATCCTCATGTAAGCCTGGAGTTTTAGCAGTTGGGGAGAACACGGTACAAGGGCAAACCACCTTTCCAGGAGGTGTTTAGTAGGTGAGACAAGGGGTGCACCATCAAGATTAGCCAGCCTAACTGATGTGTCGATTATCAACAGACAAATCTGGGAAACAGGGAAAAAGTGGGTTGGCTGTAAAGAAAATCACACACCGGGATACCAGAGGTGACTACGATGCGGCATGAAAAGAACCAGGCACTTTGCAGTTTCCACATCTGGCAAGGGGCCAATGCATCACGGGATCCCACATTTCTCCTTGGAGTATGGCTCAGTTGCCATGACAACGGAGGCCCTCTCGCTGCCTGCGAATTTATTTTAACTGTGGCAACAGCCAAATTGGGTGTGTCCATGAAGAAATTTCTCATTAAGAAAACGATGGAAGGTGTTGCCCTTCAATTTTGCTCTGCTGAAAACATACTTCATTCACCACGACTGTTTGGCTGCCAGATTTCCTTTTCCTGTGCTGGCCCCCATAGCAAGCATTGTGGAAGAGCCTGGGTAGTGATTTAATTATAGTGCTCTTGAGATGCTTAATTGTCACTGTTCTGATAGGTTAGTTAAGGAGATACAGACATTTTCTTGAACTCTAACTGCAAATGAGGATGAATGATTTGAAAACCTGGATGATACAGGGTAGGGGTCATCAAACTGCAGACCACAGGTCAGACCCCAGCTGCTGCCTGTTTTCTCATTAAGCTTTATCAGAACACGGCTTCCCTCCTTTACCTACTTTTGTAGCTTTCGAGCTACTGTGGCAGAGTTGGAGAGGTATGACGGAGACAGTATTCAGCCCACAGAGCCACAAATATTTACCCCCTGGACCTTTACAGAAAAAGTTTGCTTACCCTCAATGTAGGAGGAAAAGCACTAAATTCAAAGACCAGAGTTCTGGATTCAGAGCCCAGGATGGAAAACTGATTTAGACATATCACGGTTTCCCCCTGGGCTCATTCTCCTCATCTGTAACATGGGCAGCCTTGATGAGAGTATCCCCAAGTTTCTTTTGAAATCTAAAAGCTCTGTCATCTTCCTGCTGTTAGACGATTACAGCCCAGCTGGAGCAACCCTTAGGGCAGGGGAACTCACGGGATGATACACCATCCAGTTTCAGGGCCTCTGTAGAGAACAGCCGTGTCCTTCTGTTCTCCCCCAGCACTGCCACGAAGTGGTGCAGGGGCTGTAGTGGAGTTAGCTCTCTAGACCTCAGCATCTTCATCTGCATCCCACGCAGGTCACAATCCCCAGGGATGCTTCTGTGGCTGACAGTCTGTGGTTCTGAGGCACTCGCTGTATTTGCCAGCAGGCCGGAATGACACACACCTGTGATTTGCCAGTCACCTGTGATTCCCACCTCCGGGAGAAAACTCCAAGTGGCAGGTGTGGACCCAGTTGTTGGGGAGGAATCACCCAGGCCCTTATTTCCAGGTTGCAGTTGCAGATCGAATTGTACAACTAGAAAAATGTAGTCAGAAGGAAGTGGGGTAGCTTCGGGGACTGGCTTACCTAAGGATCACTGTTAAGCTCTCCATACAAATTAGCTCCCGTTCCGCCTTAGGCCACTCAGGCTGCTATAGCAAAATACCATAATCTGTGTGGCTCACAAACCACACACGTTTATTTCTCTCCGTTCCGGATGCTGGGAAGCCTAAGATCAAAGCGGGTGAGGCGTCTGGTGAAGGTTCACTTTCCGGTTCACAGATGGCATCTCCTGGCTTTGTTCACACACGGTGGAAGGGATGAGGAGCCCCTCAGGCCTCTTTTTATTAAAGATTTTTTAAATTTAGAGACAGGGTCTTATGCTGGCACCCAGGCTGGAGTGCAGTGTCACAATCAGCCTCAAATTCCTGGGCTCAAGCAATCCTCCCGCCTCAGCCTCCCAAGTAGCGAGCACTACAGGCACACACCACCATGCCCGGCTAATTTTTTTTAATTATTGTTTGAAGAGATGGGGGTTTCACTATGTTGACCAGGCTCTTCTCAAACTCCTGGCCTCAAGCTATCTTTCTGCCTCAGCCTTTCAAAAGTGCTGGGATTAGAGGCATGAGCCTGGGATCACACCCAGCCTCTGATGCCTCTTTTATAAGGGCACTAATCCCATTTATGAGGGCTCCACCCTCATGACCCAGCCACTTTCCAAAGGTCCTGCCTCCTAATACCATCACCTTCAGGCTAAGGATTTCAACATGTGAGTTTGAGGGAGACATTCAAACCATAGCACCTTCTAAGACCACTTCCCACATTGTGGAAGTAAAGATGTATTTTTGCCTTGGCATCTGAACATGAAACACATAGACACAGCCAAATCTGAGAAGGAAGTACTGTTAGAAATTCCAACCATGAATTTAGACACACAATCTAAAACCAAGAGCCTGCCTTCAGGAATTAGGCTGCCTTGACTCTGGGCTTCCTCCTTTTCTCTTTGACTTTTCATGGTGAGATTAAAATGTCTGTCCTTGTGCACTTGGGCACAAGGGTACTTGTTTGTTACCTCCCTAAAAAGGTCACACACAAGTAATGAATATTTCATTTTATTGTTAAATTGCTGGAGATCTCCAGCAATTTCACATCCAGGAATCTATCCTGGGGACTTCAAGGATGCACACAGATTTGGACTGCAAAATTGTTCATCTGCATGTTATTGAAAACAGAACTGGGAACAACAGCCTAGGTGCCTAACAGTAAGAGGATGGTCACACCAACTACAGTAGAGCCATGTAGTGGATATGATGCAGAACTCAAATCCTGTGGCAGAAGAGTGCTTATAACCAGAAGTTCACAGTAAGCAAAGGGGAGAAGCAGGTGACACACAATCTGATTCTGTGTGTATCACATAGGAAACCATGAAAAGAAAGGAGTAGGAGAATGTCCACCAGAATGTTATTAATGGTTACTGCTGAGTGATAAAATTATAGATATTTTAGTACGTGTGCTGCCAAAGTGAGTATAAAATTATAGATGTTTTAGGCCAGGTATGGTGGCTCACACCTGTAATCCCAGCACTTTGGGAGGCGAGGTATGCGGATCACTTGAGGTCAGGACTTCGAGACCAGCCTGGTCAGCATGGGGAAACCCCATCTCTACTGAAAATACAAAAATTAGCTGGGCCTGGTGACATATGCCTGTGGTCCCAGCTACTTGGGAGGCTGAGGCACAAGAATCGCTTGAACCCAGGAGGTGGAGGTTGCAGGGAGCCAAGATCACACCACTGCACTCCAGCCTGGGCGACAGAGCGAGGCTCTGTCTCAAAAATAAATAAGTAGGCTGGGTGTGGTGGCTTGTGCCTGTAATCCCAGCACTTTGGGAGGCCAAGGCAGGCAGATCACCTGAGGTCAGGAGTTTGAGACCAGCCTGGCCAACATGGTGAAACCCTGTCTCTACTAAATAAAAAATAAATAAATAAAAATTTAAAAATAAAATTATAGATTTTTAAATTTTCTTCTCTTTTTTTCTGACTTATCCATGCCTGTAAAATTTTCTCAAATGAGCAAGTATACTTTTATAACAAGAGGCAGCATTGCTGTAGAAATTATTTTAAAGCAACAACTCTGCCTCTTAAAAATGTTATGTGAAAAGCTGCCTTCCCGCATATACTCTACTCATTGCCTTTGCAAATATTTGGGGACTACCATGCCCCAGACACCATCCTACACACTGGAGATGTGCAGGTGAACAAAACAGATGAGCTGTCCGTGCTCATCCCAGTGGCCAGAGAAAGGTAACGAGTAGAGACAAATAGAATCGGTAATGGGGAGAGAGAGAGGGAGTGCGCACCACAGGAAGTGGTGCAGGGACACTGTCAGAAGGAGTAGGGAGCCTTGGGGTTAAAGCATCCTTTGAGCACAGATAGAAGGGAAGGCCAGGTGCGATAGCTCATGCCTATAATCCCAGCACTTTGGGAGGCCAAGCTGGGCGTATCACGAGGTCAGGAGATCAAGACCATCCTGGCTATCACGGTAAAACCCCGTCTCCACTAAAAATACAAAAAATTAGCTGGGCTTGGTGGCACGTGCCTGTAATCCCAGCTACTTGGGAGGCTGAGGCAGGACAATCGCTTGAACCTAGGGGGTGGAAGTTGCAGTGAGCCAAGATTGCGCCACTGCACTCCAGCCTGAGTGACAGTGAGACTCCATCTCAAAAAAAAAAAAAAAAGGAGTCCTGTGCCTGTCTGTATCAGAGGGAGTGCCGAAGTGCAAAGGCCCTCAGGCAGCTGTGTAAGCTGGCATGTCCCAGAAGATGAAGTATTGAGCCAGAGAACAGAGGGCATTTTATTTACTCTAACTGTGCTAATGCCCATTAAGTAGCATCATTTTAACCTGTTGCCCAGTTACTGAGTAGAAGGTAATAGTTATCATGACTTGGCGCTTGTTAGAAATACCCCGGCCATATTCCATTAAGAAAACCATGAAAACCCTCAGTTCCTTTGTGGCTTTCTGCTTCCCAAACACTTGATCTCTCTTAATTAATGTTGCAGGGGGTGCAGGTAAATGCATTCCCTTAGAGGTGTGGTGCTGTGCCGGACATCCTTGATTATGTATCGCATGGCTGTTTCTGTTAACCATGCCCTGTTACGTGGAATAGCGCTGAATCACCATCGGTCTTGTTTTGCCAACGTTGTTCAGATTAACTGTGAATACAGAGGATCTTCATCATTGTACAAAAAATTGTAGGAGAAATCTGCGATTATTCATTTGTCCCTGTGGTTGGTCATTGGTGACCTGTCTGTCCTTGGAATCTTAGAAGTAGAAGGAACCTGTTGTGAGGTTCATATTTCCACACATTGCAACTGTCTTTGATAAGTATATTAATCAAAGCCATATTTTCAAGAATGCTAGGAGATCATGTGTTTTTGAAGACACATTTACAAAATAGGTGAGAATGAACACATTTCAAGTGGAATGTAGTTGCAGTACTGGACAGAAGTCCCAATCCAGACCCCAGGAGAAGGTTCTTAGATTTCATGCAAGAAAGAGTTTGGGGGAGTCCACAGAGTAAAGTGAAAGCAAGTTTACTAAGAAAGTAAAGGTAAAAGAATGGCTACTCCATTGGCAGAGCAATCCCCACGGGCTGCTGGTTGGCTATTTTTATGGTTATTTCTTGATCATAGGCTTCAAAAGGTGTGGATTATTCATGAGTTTTCTGGGAAAGGGGCAGGCAATTCTCAGAACTGAGGGTTCCTTCCCTTTTTAGACTATATGGAGTAACTGCTGGATGCTGCCATGGCATTTATAGACTGTCACGGCACTGGTGGGAGTGTCTTTTAGCATGCTAATGTATTATATTTAGCATAAAATGAGCAGCGAGGAGGCCAGAGGTCACTGTCTCCTCACCATCTTGATTTTGGCAAGTTTTGGCCAGCTTCATTGATGCATCCTGTTTAATCAGCAGGGTCTTTACGGCCTATACCTTATGAGAACAGTCCTGTTGACCTCCTGGGAATGCAGCCCAGCAGGTCTCAGCCTTATTTTACCCAGCCGCTGTTCAAGATGGAATTGCTCTGGATCGAACACCTCCGACAGTTAGACATTAAACCATACTTCAGAGGGCTGCCCCGAAGCTTTGTGATTATAAGATGGACCCACCAAGAGGCTTGGAGGTATGTTTCAGATCCTGATTCTTAACCGTAGATGGAATCTCTGGACTTGTGTTCACACTGGAGATAAATCAGCGCCTTTTGTAAGAATTTCTGGGCAGCAGGCTATTGTATTAGAGGTCAGAAATTTCTATCTTTATGGTCGGTTTCTTCACAGAGTATATATTCATTATATAAAATTCAAACATAGCAGAGTATCTATGGTATTAAGTTAAACCCTTTGAAATTGCTGGTATGGTGGGTCAGACTGTCACAGCTCAGCAGCTGCAAACTTTTAACCTATTAGAAAATGAACGTCTCCAGCCATGCAGTCCCTCATAGATATATAATGTAAGTTATTTGTCGCAACCACCTCTCAATTTTAATTTGAAAAACTCCCTAATAGGGAGCTAAATGTAGAGAGCTTCTCACATTACACATGAACAACTTCAGACACAGGTGTATTTACACGTGTACCATAACCCCCACCTGGGCGAATTTGGGTTTGCAGTATTCAGATCCATTTTGTGTGGTTTGCTTTACAGAATGCCGCCGCAGGAACCCTTTGAATTGTTAACAGCTTCAAACTATTGTGGCTTTTCAAGAATGTATCTGTAATATAAAGTGAGACACTTGTAGGCCATCGGTACATTTTCAAATGAGGAGGGAGCACTGCCTGGTCTCACAGCCTGCTCATCCAAGTGGCGTCACAATGCCAAACTTCGCCAAATGCGAATGTGCCATTTTTTGAGGAATCTAAAAATCCTGGATTCTGGATTGTTGAATCATAGCCAATAAACTGTGATGTGCTTTAGTCTCATTTTGAAAAAAAAAAAGAGCATGCTACAGTTTCTGCATTTAATGTCACTTCATTCTATTTACAACATTATATATCGTAGTTCCCATTTTTATTTCCTTTAAAAAATTTGTTTGTGCCATTTTATTAAGTCAGTGTCTTTTCCTGCAGCAGTATTAACCCAGCCCCTTAGAGGGCTTCAGTAGGCTTTCTGGAAATCAGGGTAGACAGCCAGAACCAAGACCCTCCGCCCCTCCTGCCCCCTCACAGCAGGAGATTGATGTGCCTCAACCTCACAGCAGGTCATGAGCTCATGCAAAGCCCATTTGTAGCTTCACACATCTCTGCAGGCCACAGGGTTTCTGGTCTGTGAGTCAGCCCACAGAGGCCCAGCCCAGGCAGCATGCAGCTGCTTCTTGAATACCAGAGGCCTTCAAATGACACTCACGGAGCAGGTGCATGCCAGGAGCTTGAAAGAAAGTGCAGTCTCCTGAGCTTTGTCTCCTTTATGGGTCAAGGCAAAGAAGACCAGAGTGAGGCTGGGCGTGTGGGCTCACACCTGTAATCCCAGCACTTTGGGAGGCTGAGGCAGGTGGATTGCTTGAGGTCAGGAGTTCGGGACCAGCCTAGCCAATGTGGTAAAACCCCATCTCTACTAAAAATACAAAAAATTAGCCGGGCATGGTGGTGTGCGCCTGTAGTCCCAGCTACTTGGGAGGCGGGGGCAGGAGAATCACTTGAACCTGAGAGGTGGAGGTTGCAGTGAGCCAAGATCATGCTACTGTACTCCAGCCTGGGCAATAGAGCGAGGCTCCATCTCAAAAACAAAAAACAAAAAACAACAAGCAGGGCGGAGGGAATGAAGCGGGAGGTGTTACACTAGGGTGATTTGCAAAAGATACCTTATTTCACCTTTAGTGCAGTCCAGGGAGATAGTCCAGCATAACCCAGGGACACAGTCTTCTTACTATTATATTATTGATAAGGAGCCTAGGGCTCAGAGAGGCGGTGTCATCTGTCCAGAGTCACACAGCAAAAATGGGTAAGATTTAAATTTGATCTGAGCTCTTTGGAATCCAAGTTCAGGGCTCTTTCCAGAGTTGCCCACGGGTTTTATATAGTAATTGAAGATTGTTGAAGGTGAAGAGGGTCTCAGAGACCAGTGACTGGGAGAGGAATGTTGGAACTTGGAGAAATGGCCCAACTGTCTTAGATCAGCATTTCTTAACCTTAAATGTGCATGAGAGCCACCCAAAGATTTTGTTTAAAATGCATGTTTGGACTTGGTAGGTCTGGGGTGGGGTCCAGGAGTCTACATTTCTGCCAAGCTTCTAGCTGATGCTGCTGGTCCAAGGACCACGCTTTGGACAGCAATGACACAGACTCCAGTACCTTTGGACTACATGTTCTTCAGAGGAGAGGCTACTTTTTTTTTTTTTTTTTTTTTTTTTTTTTTTTTTCGTGAGATGGGGTTTCACTCTCATTGCCCAGGCTGGAGTGCAATGACACAGTCTCCACTCACTGCATCCTCTGCCTCCCGGGTTCAAGCAATTCTCCTTGCTCAGCCTCCTGAGTAGCTGGGATTACAGGCACCCACCACCACACCCAGCTAACTTTTGTATTTTTAGTAGAGATGGGGTTTCTCCATGTTGGTCAAACTGGTCTCGAACTCCCAACCTCAGGTGATCCACCTGCCTCAGCCTCCCAAAGTGTTGGGATTACAGGCATGAGCCACCGTGCCCGGCCACCAGAGGCTACTTCTTATTGTCCTTGGTTTCCTCAGTCCCTGGCACCATGTCTGGGGCATGTCACACACACAGATGTTTGTGGGATAAGTGGGTGAATATGCTGAAATCTCACACAGAGGCCCATGAGTGTAACAACAGATGTGTCCTCAGTCACAGCTTTGTGCCAGGATGCCACTGGGCCCTCTTGAGAAAACAGAGATGAACAGGAAAAAATCATAAGAGGCACCAGGCATTGAGCAGTCACTGGGTACCAGGCGCCATTCCTAACATCCTCACATTTGCTCCTCCCAGGAGTCCGGTGAGAGGAACCATTAGGACCATCCCATCCTACAAACGGTGGGCCAGAGGCGTAGCATGGTGGAGGAGCTCACCCCAGCCATGCCTGATACAGGCAGATGCAAACCCTCCCCTCTCAGGGGCCACTCTGTTGTTCTCTAAAGAACTGGACAAACATCATCAGAGCTGAAAGGAGATTCCTCCTGCATCAGGGGTGGAAAACAGTTTCGCAGGAGGATGGCAGTCCTCCAGCCTGTTGACTGCTGCTCAGAGCCTGGTCCCCTACTGCTTTCTTTACCTAACTTGGAAATGAATGGGGTGGACTCAAGATTTGGTACACAACAGCGGGAGCGTTTCTAATGAGTTAACACCTGCTTTAGGTCAGCAGCCCAGTGGATGCTCTGTTCTGAGCATTCATCTTAAGGAGACATTCTGCTTTTCTGCTTTTCCGCTTCTGCAGTCAGAATTTCCCATTTGCTCATGCCCCCAGCAGGGCATCTGGCTGTGTCGGGCCGTGTTTGCATTGCTGAAGTGAAGGATGCCACCACGCTTATTCTGCTCCTTCCCCAGGTTTCCTGAAATCTCCACAGTTAGGCTGTTGGCCTCAGCTTTATCCCTAGACATATATTGATTTTATTTGCAGTCCTGGTGAAGTCTGAATTACAGTCATGACAACTAGAGTTATGTCAACAATATACAAGCCAGGAAGGGCAGGTCTCTTAATTCTGCTGGGAATCCAGTTCGGAGAAAGAAATGGTCAGCTCGGGGCTCACAGTTGCTCTTGAGCCAGAGATCCCAGCTGGATCTTGGGCAAGCCAGACTTCTCAGCAGAGGAACAGCCCTTCAGAGAAACCCCTCCAAGGGCCTGTTTTCAGCTTGCTGGCCTGGCTGATTGGTCTCGTGGGGCTCTGGGGAGGGTCATCGTGTGGCCAACCACCCTGAAGAGGAGAGCCTCCCAGCGCTTCTCTGCGGCCATCCCAGCATGAACAGTGATTGCCTGAGAGAAAGAGCTCAGACTGCGTATGAAGCTGCAAATGCAGAGTCAGGCTGCTTGTCTGCAGCAGCTCACCCGACGCCATCGGTTGCTTTTTTTTATGTTTGTCATCTGGCCAACCAGTGCTGGCTGCAAGTTGGCCTGTGTCAATTCTGTCAGTCTTAGCACAGTAAGCACAAATGGAAATGAATGAGAGAGAGAACTCTGAGTCCTGAATTTATGTGCCTGATACAGTTCTTGGTTGCAAGATAAAAACTTGAGCAAGACTTAGTCCTCACCTCCTGGGATCTCACAGGCTAGTGAGGAAGACAGATCAATAAATCCAAGAAGAGGCTGGATGTGGTGGCTCACACCTGTAATCCCAGCACTTTGGGAGGCGGAGGTGAGCAGATCACTTGAGCTCAGGAGTTTGAGACCAGCCTGGGCAACATGGTGAAACCCCATGTCTACCAAAAAAAAAAAAATTTAGCTGGGTGTGGTAATATATGCCTGTAGTCCCAGCTACTCAGGAGGCTGAGGTGGGAGGATCACTTGAGCCCAAGAGGTTGAGGTTGCAGTGAGCCGTGGTCATGCCACTGCACTCCAGCCTGGGCAACAGAGCGAGCCCCTCTCAAAAAAAAAAAAAAAAAAAACAAAAGTCCAAGAAGAAGAAATGTGTGTGTCAGGTTCCCCAGAAGCTGATGTGGCCCCAGGGTTTTGAGAATTTCATTCCTGAAGGGATCCCAGATGTGGGTGGGTAGGAGGGTTGGGAGCCAGGGAAGGGAGGACCCAGCCAAGGGTGTATTCTCAAGCTGGTGACCACTGTGGGCAGCTGGAGCTCAGTCCTCCTCTGAACCAGAGGAACATTCTGGAACAGGCTTTCTTTTTGTGGCTGGTGGAGGGCTGTGGTTGGTTGAAAGGCACCTGGGGCGTCCTCTGCAGGAGCGGCCTGAGTGGAACCCTCAGGTGTTCACAGGTATGCAGAGCGGAAAGTTCAGAGGATGTGGGTGGGCCCTGTTGGCCACAGGTTGGAAATTTCAGAGAAGCCAAGAGGAGATGCTTGAGCTCGACTTTAAGGGTGAACAGAACAGCAGGGCCCCTGCCCTCTTAGAATCGTAGTCAGGTGGCAGCAGGTTCCAGGAAGAACGCTAACGGGGACAAGGAAGCAGTGTCAGGGTTTAGGAAGACCACTCTGGAGGGTGACTGAACAGCAGAAGAGGGACGGGCAGGGCTGGTGTCCCAAGGCAGGAGACGGCTGTGAGCTTGCTGCAGGCTGGTGTGGCTGGGACCGAGGCTGAGGGAGAGATGGGAAGAAAGGCAAGAGACAGAGCAGAGGGAGTCTCCTCCTCAGCCGTCAAAGCACTCAGCCTCCTTCTCGGCCATGTGGGAAGCCAGCGAATACAGGACAGCACCGCTGTCCTTTTTTTTTTTTTGAGACAGGGTCTTACTCTGTCTCCCACTCTGGAGAGCACTGATGCGATCTCCGCTCACTGCAACCTTCGCCTCCCAGGTTTAAGCAATTCTCCCACCTCAACCTCCCAAGTAGGTGGGACTACAGACGCCCACCAACACGCTGGCGAATTTTTGTATTTTTTGGCAGAGACAGGGTTTCACCGTGTTGGCCAGGCTGGTCTCGATCTCCTGACCTCAAGTGATCTGCCTGCCTTGGCCTCTCAAAGTGCCGGGATTGCAGGCGTGAGCCACCATGCCTGGCTCCCACTGTCATTTTAGCTGTAGCCTGCCGGTGAGCTAGGGCACGTCCCCAAACGCTGGTGGGACCTTGACCTCAGCGGTTGTCCAGGCTCTTGATACTGCCATGGGAAAGAGTTCAAGGATGAGTCATTAAATACTGAAAATTCAGAGATTTATTGCAAAGCAAAAAGTACACACTCAAAGGGAAAGGCAGGCATGCTCCAGAGAGAGCTGCGTGCAAGGAGGTTTGGGGGCCTGCTACCTTTATGGGTTCCTTTAAGGGGAGTAAGAGTCCTGAAGATTCCCGGAAAAAGGTGGAGATTTCTCGGAAATGTGGTGCCACCCATTTTTACACCAGATATTGGTCTTCCTGGACCAGTCGTGGCACTGGTGGGTATAGGGCTGAGGATGCTAATGAGGAGACAGTGAGGTCCCAGGTGACACTGCGTCAAAGCCAGCACCATGTTGGGTCCAGGTGATCTTAGCCCGCTTGGCCCATATCCTGATTTTCAGGGTCTTGTGGGCTCCCAGCTTATGCAGTTATTCCAATTTTTTTTTTTTTTTTTTTTTTTTTTTTTTTTTTTTTTTGCTAGTCCCATGAAACTACTGCCTGGGATTTTCTATTCTCCTGCTACCACCCTGTATTTTTTCTGTCTCAGTTTCCTTGAAGAAATAGCAGTTAAGCTGGGACCTGAAGGAGTGGGAGAGGCCAGCCAGGCTACGGGGTGGAGGAGAAACAGCAGGCCAGGGAGGCCGGGGTCTTCAGCAGGACAGAGGGGCACTGACTGGAGGTCTGGGGTCAAGCCCCACCCAGCATCTGTTCCTCAGCCCTAGCGCCCCTGCCCACCCGGAAGTCCTATGTGGTTCCTGTCCCCCTGCCCTCAGGAATTCCCCTCCCCCAGTGACATAGCTGCTCCGCCAACCCCAGCATTGATTAGACCCTGGTTGAAAGTGGGACTTGCTCAAAGCCAGGCCCAGACCCCTGAGAGTGTCATACCCTGGACTTTCCTACATCAAAGAGCTGCTTTCAAAAACTCGGCAATGGAGATGGCTCTG
The DNA here is from genome assembly GCF_009761245.1 of Sapajus apella. Classification (NCBI taxonomy): domain Eukaryota; kingdom Metazoa; phylum Chordata; class Mammalia; order Primates; family Cebidae; genus Sapajus; species Sapajus apella. The sequence continues at coordinate 16,162,595 of NW_022436988.1, forward strand.
TGTCCTTTGGCAGCAAGGCCTACAGGTGGCAGCATGGAGACAGCTCAGAAAGTGTGTTCTGTAGTGGAAACAAGGCATGAAGATGCTGAGTCTGCTCTGATCTCAGGGCTGGCTTGGGTGGAGGGAAGTCCATCCTGACCCTCTGGGCCAGGCCACTGAGAAGCCAGCTCCCTGACATGAATGTGTCAGCCTGCTCTGGACCCCACATACCGGTCTGTCTCCTTCCCAACCAGCTACCTGCTCTACCAGAAACAGCTCTGCTTTAGAAACTCAGCTCTGCATCCTGCTGAAAAGAATCTGCCCAGGCAGAGCGGAAAGCCCGTGGTTTCCTCTGCCCAGCTTCACCTTGTGGGAGCAGGTGCCTCCTTTGTGGATGTTCCTCCCAAACCTGGTGATTGCTTTGAGACCTGAGGCCACGGTCATATTGCAGCCGAGTTCAGAAGTACTTGAATGTAAAACTGCTTTTGTCAGCCTTGAGCCTGACTGTGGGCGATGTCCCGTCCTAATAACCATACTAAGATCATAGTGTAAAACTCACAAGGCCGGCGTTAGGTTATGTCTGCAGGTGAGGTGGTAGACGGCAATGCGTGTCAAAAGCCCCCTGCCTGTCTGCAGGCTCCTCACTGCGTCAGCTCGTATCCCCTCACTGTGGTGGTCAAGTGTCAAAGGAGAAAGGAGGAGTGACTGGAATGTCACAGGAGTCAGGCATAGCTGGGTAGAGCCACGTGCTACAGATGGAAGCTGGGTATTTGTTGGTGGTATGAATAGCAACTTCACCTAGGTGAACATGGTTTTCAAGCACCTCAGATCAGTCAGTTGCATTTGGGTATTTTCAGATGTTATTGTGAATCCTGAGAAAACAGAGTTCATCTGTGCCTCTTTCTGATTACTTTGTTCTTATTCTAAGTCAGAAGTGCAGAACAGACCGGCATAGTCAGGATTCTCGTCTCAAATTTGCACTTCTTATTCTTTTACATTTAGACACAGCCAGTAGGGCGCAGTGGCTCACGCCTGTAATCCCAGCACTTTGGGAGGCCGAGGCAGGTAGATCAGGAGTTCAAAGCTAGGCTGGCCAGCATGGTGAAACCCCGTATCTACTAAAAATACGAAAAAATTAGCTGGTTGTGGTGGTAGGCGCCGATAATCCCAGCTGCTCAGGAAGCTGAGGCAAGAGAATCACTTGAACCAGGAGGTGGAGGTTATAGTGAGCCAAGATCACACCACCGCATTCCAGCCTGGGTGACAAGAGTGAAACTCCATCTCAAAAAAATTTAAAAAATTAAATTTAGACACAGCCTAGGAAGTTTATCGACCTAGAATCATTGCTGGGGCCAGTGTGTAGAGGACTGGGCCGGCCCTGCCAAAGGGGATAGGCCAGTGTGTGTAGCATTGCAGTTCATGTTTTATCTTTACCGGCCTTCTGTGTTTCCAGTGGCCCCAGGTTTACAGGTGTTTCCACTACACACTGCCAACAGAGGTAGAAATCAACCGTGTTTCACACTTTCAGTCTGGAAGCAAAAATGTCTGGGCCATCTCTCCCTCATGTTTTAATGTCTCTGGTCAAATGGGGCCAACTGAATTCATCAGAGCATGTAGGCCAGCCCTGAGACTTGATTCCTGTACAAGTGAGTTCTTTTTTTTACTTGAGATGGAGTCTCACTCTGTTGCCAGACTCTAGTGCAGTGGCATGATCATGGCTTACTGCAACCCCCAACTCCCTGGTTCAAGCGATTCTTTTCTGCCTCAGCCTCCCGAGTAGGTGGGATTACAGGGACACACTACCATACCCAGCTAATTTTTATATTTTTAGTAGAGACGGGGTTTCGCCGTGTTGGCCAGGATGGTGTTGATCTCCTGAGCTCGTGATCTGCCCGCCTCAGCCTCCGGAAGTGCTGGGATTACAGATGTGAGCCACAGTGCCCGTCCACAAGCAAGTTATTCTTCTAAGAGAAATGAGCACATTTGGGCTTCATTTCGGTATTTGTTCATCCAGAGAGCTCAGTGCATGTCCTGTGCCGAGCACTGTTAGGGTTGGGAATCCAGACACAGCAGGCAGGGTCACAGGGTGAGCCCCAAAACTGGGGTTCAGCCTAACAGGCCACGTGGCTTCTTGGCTTTGTGCGGGAGGGAATTCAAGAGCAAACCTACAGAGTAAAGTGAGAGCAAGTTTTTTAAGAAAGTAAAGGAATAAGAGGGTGGCTACTCCTTGAGCGCAGAGCAGCCCTGAAGGCTGCTGGTTGGCTGTTTTTATGGTTATTTCGTGATTGAATGCTAAACGAGGGGTGGATTACTGATGAGTTTTCTGGGAAAGGGACAGAGAAGTCTCAGAACTGAGGATTCCCCTTTCACACCATGCTAACTTCCAGATGTTGCCATGGCATTTGTAAACTGTCTCGGTGAGAGTTTCCTATAGCATGCTAGTGTATTTAATTAGCACACAATGAGCAGTGAGGAGACCAGAGATTGCTTTCATTGCCATGCTGGTTTTGGTGGGGTTTGGCTGGCTTCTTTAGCACATACTGTTTTATGCCCTGCTGAATTCCTATATCAGCAGGGACTCCTTCTGCAGATGCAGAGGCTCCCCTAGAGAGCACAGAGGGGCTCAGTCAGTACTTGCGCTGATCCATAGTAAAGCCCCTTGAGTGCCTTCCTTACCTCCTTCGCCATCATCTTGGTAACCACAAAGGTGTTGACTTCAGTGAGTTTATAGCAAGGGCTCTGGAGCTCAGGGCCGCTGCACTGGAGAGGGAGGTGCTGCGCCCTCTCTTTAAGAATGTATCCAAGGCAGCCAGGCGTGGTGGCTCACACCTGTAATCCCAGCACTTTGGGAGGCCAAGGAGGGCAGATGACAAGGTCAGGAGTTTGAGACCAGCCTGACCAACATGGTGAAACCCTGTCTATACTAAAAATACAAAAATTAGCTGGGCATGGTGGCTTGAGCCTATAATCCCAGCTACTTAGGAGGCTGAGGCAGGAGAATCGCTCGAACCTGGGAAACGGAAGTTGCAGTGAGCCAAGATTGCACCACTGTACTCCAGCCTGGGCGACAGAGTGAGACTCTTTCTCAAAAAAAAAAAAAAAAAAAAAAAAAAAAAAGGAAAAGAAAAAGAATGTATCCAAGGCAAGAGTCATTGCCTTCAGGCTCAGGGCTGTGGCTGTGGAGGCCCAACCAGAGTCCTGGACCTCTCAGCAGCGGATGCTCCCTACAACCAGCTCCTCCCCGTCAGGCAGATATTCAAAATTCAGAGTCTTGTGGCCCACTCCAGGCTTCTCCAGTGCTCCCTCGGTGACAGTGAGACATCCCCGTGGGCTCTTACTTGCCTTCCCTTTTCTCCAGAGCCCTTTTAACTTTTGCCCTTGACACGGACTCCGAGGGCCTGGTGAGAGTCGTGGGGGCAGGGTTCCCTCCAGGGCTTATGAAAACCCCTTTGGTAGCTCGCCGCCGGGCACAAAGGGCACCTTGCCCTTCTCACGCACATCACCATTTCTTTTTGTGAGTTTAACTCTTGATTTAAAGAAAAGGAAAAACACCAACCCCTGTTCTTACTGCGCATTTCAAAATAGCAATAAATCATCCCCATGGCTTGCCATTTAAGTATTCCTCTCCAGAGAACATTTTCCTGCCTTTCGGTGTGGGTACAAGTTTCCTTCATGCAGATTAATTTTAAATTGTGAAATCTACAAACACAGAAAGCATCAGTACGTAGTTTGTTTCCTTTATTATGTTAATGGACCCGAAGCACTGTTTTCCCCAAGAAGTCAACTTGTACATGCTAGAATTACAACCAACCAGCCGTATGCGAATCCCCACGCGTTGGTTCCAGGTTAACTATGCAGAGTTGTCTCTTGATAGAGCAATTTTCTGCTACTTTGCAGACTCTGCCCGCAGAGTAAGGGTAGCCACTGATATCTGAACGGATATTCAGTCCTCACCCTCTTTCCTTTTTTCATGCCATCCCACCTCCAAGCAAATGTCACACTCAGTTACAGTGCTGTGGTTTCTGTCACTCTTTCCCCCAGGAAAATGACCCATACTTTTCCCATTTGTGCTTGTTATTTAGAAAGCCAAGCTTGGCCCTGCTGGCAACAAAGTCATCAGTCCCTCTGAAGACAGGAAACAACCTTCCAACAACCTTGACCGAGTGAAACTCACCGACTTCAATTTCCTCATGGTGCTGGGGAAGGGGAGTTTTGGAAAGGTAAGAAGACATTCATCTGCAAATTGGAGGGGCTTCTGCAGAGAATCTCGAATCAATTTTGTTCTCCCTGAGGTTTCCTGAACAACACGTTAGGTCTCTGTAATTTGTACAGTCGTTCAAAAGGCCACCAGGATGGCTACATGGTAGATAGGAGAGGTTTATTGGTGATATCAGTTTGCAAACCCGAAAAAGACAGTCTGTGGTGTGAAATGAAGGTGCCCTGTCTTTGAGGAGAGAAAGGGCAGGTTGGGTTTTATGGCTCACAGGGTCCATGTTCCACAATCGAGTCATCCATATTCAACAGGTTTGGGGAGAAAGCTGCTGAGGCAAGCCGAGCACAGGCTCAGTGGATGAACATATATGCAACATGCATCTCGTGTTCACTTTGGGGTAGGGACTTAGCATTACAATGAGGTGGAATTTGTATAGGCATGGTGGCTCATGCTTGTAATCCCAGCACTTTGGGAGGCCAAGGCAGGTGGATCACTTGATGCTAGGAGTTTGAAACCAGCTTGGCCAAAATGGTGAAACTCTATCTCTGTTAAAAATACAAATATTAGCCGGGCATGGTGGTGTGTGCCTGTAGTCCCAGCTACTCAGAAGGCTGAGGCAGGAGAATCACTGGAACCTGGGAGGTGGAGATTGCAGTGAGCTGAGATCGTGCCACTGCACTGTAGCCTGGGCAAGAAAGGGAGACTCCATCTAAAAAAAAAATTTTTTAAGGTGGAATTTGGTTCTTTACATCAAAAGGTGAACCACAGGACACAAAAGCAGTTTGTGAGCTGGCTCTGCAAGCTGCTGAATCTGGCTTAAGGCCTACAGTTGTTTCACCAAAAAGAATGTTTGTAAGACCAGTCCTCAGTCCAGTCTGAGTCGTAGTGGTCTGAGTTGTAAATCAGAGTTAGGAGGGCCTGATAGTTCTTACTGTTAGGGAGCTTCGCAAGAGTGGTTCATCTTGCAGCTAGAGGAATTTTGAAATTGGCCATGCCACCTGGGCCCTGAACCCTCAACCCATAGGTAACTATTTCCTTAACTTTAGTGTTTCCAGAAAGGGGTCCTGATCCAGACCCCAAGAGAGGGTTCTTGGACCTAAAACGAGAAAGAATTCACAGTAAGTCCATAGAATAAAGTGAAAGCAAGTTTATTAGGGAAGAAACAAAAGAACGGCTGCTCCATAGGCAGAGAAGCAGCATGGGCTGCTTGACTGAGCATACTTACAGGTATTTCTTGAGCATATGCTAAACAAGGGATGTATTATTCATGAGTTTTCTGGGAAAGGAGCGGGCAATTTACAGAACTGAGGGTTCATCCATCTTTTAGACTATATAAGGTAACTTCCGGACATTGCCATGGCATTTGTAGACTGTCAGGACACACACAGTGTCTTTTAGCATGCTAATGTACGATAATTAGCATATAGTGAGCAGTGAGGGTAGTCGGAGGTCACTTCCATCGCCATCTTGGATTTGGTGCATTTTGGCTGGCTTCTTTACTGCATCCTGTTTTATCATTGGTCTTTCTGACCTGTATGTTATGATACCCATCCTGCTGACCTCCCATCTCATCCTGTGACTAAGAATGCCTGACCTCCTGGGAATGCGGCCCAGCAGGTCTCAACCTTATTTTTCCCATCCCTTATTCAAGATGGAGTCGCTCTCGTTCGAATGCCTCTGACATCAGGGTCCATCTTAGTTGATAAAGAGGCATCTGTTTGATCTCTCAGATCAGAGTGCACGGTCCTCAGATGGTTTCTACTTCATTAGAAACTACTGCATCCAAAAAGCTGTAGCCAGTTCACTCCGTGTTACTGTTTCTCAGTGTTCAGGACAGAGGGGATGCTCAGGAATGCTGGTTGATGAAGAGTTTTCACAACTAAAAATTAAATGTTAACTTGTAACAAGCAAATATAATCATTCAGAGGTACTGGCATGCGATCTTCTGCAATCTGCCTGTATATCTCCATTTAGTTTCTGTGGCCCCACAGCTCATGATAGACCCAGGAATTGATTTCAAGCCTAGGTTCTCGACTTGTGAGACTATAAATGTCGGTCAGCTTTTACTCTAAGGATACTCCTGAAGAATGTGCATAATTCCAAACTAATCCCGATACCGAATGTTGAGTATTCATTTTAGCAGCCAAAATAGTGCCATCATGTGGCAGTGTGGCCACTTACACATCTCGATGGCATTGAAGGCATGTAAATGCTGGAGGGACTGAATTTGTAGTGATGTGTAGAATGTCCAAATTTGCACATAGAGTTTAATATTTTTATATCTCACATTGACAAATGTGCACAAACTGTCACTGAGCCGTCACCTGGCCTGGTTCCTTCCCTCTGCCCCCAAGAGGTGTGCTTTAAAGTGTTCAGGTTGTTCTTAATGTGTTCTCAGGTGATGCTTGCCGACAGGAAGGGAACAGAAGAACTGTACGCGATCAAAATCCTGAAGAAGGACGTGGTAATTCAGGATGATGACGTGGAGTGCACCATGGTGGAAAAGCGAGTCTTGGCCCTGCTAGACAAACCCCCATTCTTGACACAGCTGCACTCCTGCTTCCAGACAGTGGTAAGGACCTGGGGTGTATTTCTGCAGTGCAGCACCCAGCTCTCAGGGGTTCACCTTAGCCCAGAGCTTCTTAGCATCCTTGTTCCTTTGGAGAAAGGTGTGATGTAATGTCAAGCAGAGGTGACTGGGGACAACCTCCGACCTCTCTCACTGGTAGATTGGGGGTGTGCGGGGGTGTGTCTTCTCTGTAATGTCCTCTGCTTGGCATTCATGCCATTTAATTCAGCAAACATTTCTTTTTTTTTTTTGAGACAAAGTCTTACCCTGTCACATGGGCTAGAGTGCAGTGTCGTAATCTTAGCTCACTGTAACCTCTGCCTCCCGGGTTCAAGGGATTCTCCTGCCTCAGCCTCCCAAGTAGCTGGGATTACAGGCATGCACCACCATGCCTGGCTAATTTTCGTATTTTGAGTAGAGATGGGGCTTCACCATTTTGACCAGGATGGTCTTGAACTCCTGACCTCAGGTGATCCACACACCTCATCCTCCCAAAGTGCTGGGATTACAGGCGCGAGCCACCACGCCCAGCCAAACATTTCTTTCTTTTGTTTTGAAGCAGGATCTTGCTCTCTGCCCCAGGCTAGAGCTCGGGCGCAGTCACGGCCCACTGCAGTCTCAACTTCCCAGGCTCAGGTGATCCTCCCGCTTCAGCCTACCAACCAGTTGGGACCACAGATGTGTGCCACCACGCCCAGCTAATTTTTGTGTTTTTAGTAGAGACGCGGTTTCACCTTGTTGCCAGGCTGGTCTTGAACTCCTGAGCTCAAGCAATCCCCCCTACACTATCCTCCCAAAGTGCTGGGATTACAGGTGTGAGCCACTCCACCTGGCCTTAATTCAGCAAACATTTCTATGAAAGGTTTTCTTCATGTCTGGTACTGTGCTGAGACTTGCGGATACAAAAGCAAAAAACTAACTCACAGTCGTGGCTTTTTAAGACCACGGGTTCAGCTGCCAAACTGGCACTGGAACGTAAGGAGACTTGATTTTGTAAAAGAGTATGCTCTTGTTCAGTGCCACGCAACAGGGATTGGCAAACCGTGGCCTGTTCTCTATGGCCCGTGAGTGTAGGAAAGGTCGTGGAAAAGAAGTCCAAAGAGTAATACATCATGACACGTGAACATTAGGTGACATTCGAATTTCAGCATCCATAAAGAGCTTTTTTGGGACATCGCCACACTCCTTCCTCTACCTATCATCCACAGCTGCTTTTGCACCAGGAAGGCAGAGCTGAGTCATTGCAAGAGACACTCAAGGCCTAACATATGAATATGTACTGTCTGGCCCTTTGTGGAAAAAGTTTGTTGAGCCCTGCCATAAAGCAACACTAAATAGAGGACAAGAAAGAACATTCCAAAGCACTAATCAGTCAGTTGCAGAGCTTGCAAGTGGCCTACAAGAAACATAGACATTTAGATGGCACCATAGTGAGATGTTTTGCTAAAGCCAGTCCTTCCACTCTTGGAGGCTGTCCATTTTAAATATGACTCCGTAATCAGTAGCTATAATTGATGTGGTTATTACTGTTTTCAACTGCCCATGGATGAAGAGATCGGCTTTCTGTCGTATGCCTCTCTCTGAAAACTCTTAGGAGGTGCCTCTCAGTGCTTTCCGGTTTGAGAATCTCAAAACGGCTTTGCGGCCACTGGGAGCCTCCAGGTGTGCAGCAGCAGCCGCAGAGTCAGGCGCTGGCCACTGCGTGTCAGCCTAGCACTGGCGACACCCTGAGCTTCCTGCTCCCACTGACTCCAAATCAAGTCACGCCAGGGAGACGAGAGCAGCATGCTCGGGAAAGTCAACCAGAGCTCTGAATCCCAGCCCAGAGCCTGTAACCCTGGTTACCCTGATTAAGCTCTGGAAAGCTACAAAAGAAAGAAATGAAGATGAAATTAAAGTTCATAACAGGAAAGCTGGAGACGAAGGCTCCCAGGGCTGCTTCCTGGCTGCCCGCACCAGCTTCATCATTTTCTTTCCTCCCTGTGCAGCACTTTAATGTGTAATAGCCTCTGGGAAATGGGGATGTTTTCTAGCAGAGAGCAGAGGTCATTATTTCACTGTTAACCCCCTCCGTCTCCCTGTCTGTCCCAGCGTAATGTCCTCATAAATGTGTAGATTTATTTGGGTCTCAGATACATGCCCATCATGGGGCCAACACTTAGCATATCAGTGACACAGGAAATAGAAAAACAGTGTTTGGGTATATTACAGTTGCAAAAGAACATTTGATTAGCCTCTCCATTTAGAGTCCCCTGTCCCATGTCCAGTGAATATCGCTGAGCACGTGTAATTCCTAAGCCTAAGAGATGTGCTTTCAGGATTATCCATTTAAACACAATGCTACATTAGCATGGCACGCCTCCCAGACACTGCAAACCAGCCTTTAAACATTTGGGCCATCGAGAAGCACTAGTTAAAATGAAATAATTGGCTAATGTGGATTCCTCACACCATCCCTAACTTAGAAATTTATTATATGTGTAGGAAAATAGGGAAGAATGTTCGAGACCATTACTATAATAGAGAGCATATGTAACCGGAAGGCACAGACATGTGGATGGAGAGCCTTTACTTCAGGGTTATGTAATGACTTGATGCCTCCCAAGGCCCTCGTGCAAAAGGGTTTATTACTTATTCTTTCTGTGGAAAAAAATGTTGAAGAGCTTTAAACTGAGCACATCTGCCCGTGCAGTCCCCATTTTACTAATGAGAAAGCAAAACACAGCCTGTGAAGAGTGAAGGAAGCCGCTTGGCTGGTTGGCTGGGCCAGGGAGGAGCCCTGCTCACGTGTCGAACCTTGGTCTGCAGGACCGGCTGTACTTCGTCATGGAATACGTCAACGGCGGGGACCTCATGTACCACATTCAGCAAGTAGGAAAATTTAAGGAGCCACAAGCAGTGTGAGTATTATTTTTTAAGTCCCTTATTTGAGCAGCCAAGTTCTACCAACTGGAAACTTCCTTTCCTTTTTTTCCTTTTTTTTTTTTTGGAGATGGGGGTCTCACTCTTCACCCAAGCTGGAGCGCAGTGGCACGCGATCTCAGCTCACCGCATTCTTTGCCTCCTGGGCTCAGGTGATTCTCCCACCTCAGCCTCTTGAGTAGCTGGGACTGCAGGTGCGCACCACCACTCCTGGTTAATTTTCTGTTTTGTTGTTGTTGTTTTTTTTTTGGTAGAGATAGGGTTTCACCATCTTGCCCAGGCTGGTCCCGAACTCCTGAGCTCAAGCTGTCTGCCCACCTCAGTCTCCCAAAATGCTGGGATTACAGGCATGAGTGAGCCACCATGCCCATCTTCAACTGGGAGCTTCTGCTGGATGAAATGAGAAAGTAGGATTCTGCCCAGTTTTAGGTTGAGTGCTGTAACCTCCTGGGGGTGGGGCAATATATGGGTAGGATCCATCTAAGATGGTTTCTAAGGAGCAGTTTATTCTATTTCCAATAAACGAGATGCTGCCATATCCCTCATCACCCAGGCCCACCCTGATTGATGGAGTCCTTCTTATCTACTGAACTAGTGGTTATCACACACCTGCTCTGTACCAGGCACTGGGGGTGTGAAAGGAACGACGTGCTCCCTTTCTGGAGGGAGTTTACACTCCCAACCTGGAGTTGGAGAAGTCACCTAACAATTAATAGTGTGTTGCTGTAACTTTAGAGACAGGCACAGGATACCATGCAAGCCCCTAAAAGTCAGGGAGAGAGGGAAGTGTATCCCCAGGAAATGCCCAGCCCAGAGGTGGGGGAAGAGCCTTCCAAGAGTAGATGTGAACAGATGCTGAAGCAAGTCCAGGGAGCAGCCTTGCAGCTCAGCAGGTGTGGGAGATGGTGTGAGATTATTTGGGGGGGAGCTGAAGGGTGTGGAACGTGGTGGGTAGGGCTCTGGGTGAAGACCCTGGTAAGGAGCCTCGCTGCAGAGGAGGGAAGAAGGAAGGCACCGTCAGATTAAGTTTTTGCAGCACTCTCTGGCTGGGGGAGGAAGGAAGCATGAATGGGAATGTAGAGGCTGGTGCAGGGGCTGGTGAGACTCTTTTTAGATGAGAAGGAATGGAGCTGTAGTTAGGGCTTCACCTTGGAGCCAAAGAAGAATAAGTGTCTTTGAAAAACATCCTGGAGGAAGAAAAGCAGAACTTGGTGACTGTAGGGGAGAGAAGAGAGAAACCCCTTCAAGTGAGACCCCATTTCAGGTTTGGGTGGCGTCAGCCACCAAGGAGGAGGTGGTTTGGGGGGAGACTCATGAGCTCGGTTACGAATGTTTCATTGGAATGCACCTTGCATCATGGGATATGGGAGCCAGTGGCACAGGAGGAAGACGTGGGCTCCCGGTGAAGATGACAGATTCATCTGGTGGGGTCAAGGGGTGGAGCTGGGACTTTGGTGCCAGAAACATCTCACCTCTCAGGGGCCAGGAAGTCTCAGGAAATACGAGCGGAGCAAGCCTAATCAAAGGGCGAGTTTAGTTCCCAGTGAGGAAGCCTCATGGCGTGCACCCTGATGAATGAAGTCAGCAACTGTTAATAGGATTCTGGCTGCTGTGCCATCTAAAAGATTCGTTGGAAGGATTTTTGGCCTATGAGGGATTCTACACCCCCGGGAAGATTAACCAAAGGCAGAACAGGGAAATCTTTGGTTGCAGGCTTTAAAAATGCCGAAGGGAGATTTTTCTGCCCTTATTGTTCCTTTTCAGTTTTCAGAAATGCCTGTCCTTCTCTTCTCTCTTATGTTGTAGTTATAAAGCCTTAAAATACTCAGATTATAAAATAAAGCTTGATCACACAGGACTATAAAGAGCAGATAGAAAAAGCCACCCTATGTTAAGAAGTAACATAAAGGTGACTCGTCCAATATCCTTTCATTATATTATTTGTGTGGCAGAAAAGTTTAGAAAAGCATGAAAAATAATGTGAAGATCATAGTAATCCCATCCTTTCCTTCTCCCCCTTCCTGTACTCTTCTAGCCTTCAGAGGTGACCCCTCTTTAAGGGTTTGCTCTTAATCATTAGAGATGTTTTCCTCTGCTCATGCAGACACGCGTGCTTACTTTAAGCCTCCTGCATGTGGTATTTGCACAGGCACAGTCTTGTGGCTTCTTGGACTTCAAAGACTCCTAAATGCTATGCAGATTTTAAAATGTTCACCCCCTTTTAATCTGAGTTTCAGCTATTAACAATTTTAAAGGGATGATAGTTACTGCATTTTATTATGAATTATTTAAAAGAGTAAACGCAGATATGAATCACGATGTGTGTCTCCTTTATTCCAGCACTTGGAAGGAGTGCAAAAACTAGCTAAAGCATTCATCACCCACTATCCTTTGCCTTCCAGGGCGTAATTGCATTATATTTTCAAACACTGGTGTACTCTGTCGGTGAATAGGAAAATGGAAATTTTCTCTACTCTGCTGTACTCCTGACATAGAATAATATAACTGGTATCCATTCTTTAAATAATTGTATTAGAAATTACTCTGAAGGCAATAAGCTACTTGTCCACCTTCCCCACCCAAGAATAAGAAGCCAGCCTCATTGGCTTTATGAGCTGTCTCATTCATGGATGAGCTGGAGGATGAAGTGATGGAGGGAGGACCCGGGGTCGGAAGAACATGTGCAAGTGATGCTGGTCTCTGAAAGCCTCTGGGTCTGACATTCTTTTCTTTCTTTGATGCTTGAACTTGAGGATGAAAAGTATACAGGCATCTAAAGAAGCAAGTAAGAAACCTGAAGCCTGTTTTCTTTTGCAGATTCTATGCGGCAGAGATTTCCATTGGATTGTTCTTCCTTCATAAAAGAGGAATCATTTATAGGTGTGTAATGAAGCCCTCCTACCAGCAGCTCAGCAGAGAGGTTAGCTGGGCCTCTGTGGGCATGTCATTCTGGGATGGTGACTTAAGACACAGAGCTGAAATCCCCCGCAGGAGGAACAGAGACCTGCTGGGACCCATTTTCCTCCTCAGCCTGGAGGCAAATCACAGCCACCTTCTGATTTCTAGACCTCAAAGATTTTATATCTTGTTTCTACCTTTCCCGCAAGAAAACACACTTTTCTCTCCAATGACAGCTCCTTCCACTGCCTTTTGTTTGGAATGGAGGTCAGGGAGCAATGGAAATGGAATTTCTGTTATAGATATTCAGCCGAAGAAGAACAGGGAACTGAGGAGAGGCAAAGAAAAAACTATCGCATTAAATTCTTCCTGTTATGGGCCAGACACGATGGCTCACGCCTGTAATCCCAGCACTTTGGGAGGCCAAGGTACCCACCTTGATCATGAGGTCAGAAGTTTGAGACCAGCCTGACCAACATGGTGAAACCCCGTCTCTACTAAAAATACAAAAATTAGCCAGGTGTGGTGGTGCACACCTGTAATCCCAGCTACTTGGGAGGCTGAGGCAGGAGAATCGTTTGAACCCGGGAGGCAGAGGTTGCAGCGAGCTGAGATTGCACCACTGCGCTCCAGCCTGGGTGACAGAGCGAGACTCGGTCTGAAAAAAAAAAAAATTCTTCCTGTTATTAGCTGTGCTGAAAGTCTGGCCCCAAAGAAGGAAGAATGTCTTCCAGTATTAATTGAGGCATAATTAAAATGATATCAAGCACAAGGCAGTGGAAGGGACATGTGTATGAGCCAGTGAGGTAGTTCTAAACCTGTGATTTTGCAAACCTGGTTTTGTGTCAGATCCCCTGTGTGGGACATGAATAAATGAAATGATTGGGACTTCCCCAAACGTGCTCAGTTGGAATCTCTAGATTCACAGGCACAGGCAAGATTGGGTATCACTAGTCCAGTCATTTAGCCATTCATTCAGTATGCATGTAAGCACATGCCATAGCCCAGGCACAATATTAGGCGTTGAAGATATCAACACACAGTAACTCCTGATGCTGCTCTCCAGGGACGTATAGTGAATATTGCCACTGAGCTGACAGGTATTCAAATAACCTTTTGCTGCACCAGCTCCAAAGCACACCGTGTGATGTCGTGGGAAGGACTCTGATGTTAACCTCGTTCCTTGCAGGGATCTGAAGTTAGATAACGTCATGTTGGATTCAGAAGGACATATCAAAATTGCTGACTTTGGGATGTGCAAGGAACACATGATGGACGGGGTCACAACCAGGACCTTCTGTGGGACCCCAGATTATATCGCCCCGGAGGTAGGAACCCCAGCACTTGTTTTCTAGACCCAGACTCGCAAACTGTAAACACGGCCCTCACAGGGATATGAGGTCACTGGCGAATGAAGTCAGTGCATGGTCAGGACCACTGAGTGGTCAAAACAGAAAGAGGAGGTAGGGGAGCTCATTGCACGTAGTAAGGGGCCGTGTCTTGGTTCCTGGAACAGTGGTTTGCTCCATGTGAGGCAGTCGTGTGATAAAATGTATTTCTTAGTTGGTCATGATCAAAATCATTTCAGAAACACTGCTGAGTGGAGGGAATTGATTGTGGAAAAAATACTCTGCCTGGAAAAGCGGGGCCAGAAGGTGGTTGCAGTGATGGCGTTTTAGCAACATTGGAGCGATGACTGTCTAGACTGCATGTTTCCTGGTCTAGGAAGAATGTATCTGTGTGGTTCTAAGCAAAATGGTTCCAGGACTTGTATCTTTACAGCGGCGGTCATGCTGCCCTGATTTTGTTATAACACTGACTGAGGATTTTTTTTTTTCCTGTTTTATGAAACAACCTACATGCCAGTGACAGATGGGGCTCTCACTGCAGTCCCTGTAGAGCCAACTTTCCATCCACACACAGTCCTGTGGATGCCACAGTGTCTTTCCCAGCTGAACCGCAGCATGGCGGAGACCAGTGGATTCCAAGCTGGGCTGGCTTAAGCTCTTCATGGAGCCCTCAGATGAGCTGAGGGCAGCCGGTCCCACAATTATTCAACATATTACCCCATGCCTTTATCTCAGAGACAGTAGGCATAGTGAAAAAGGCACCCACAAGCTCAGAAGTCAGACTAGTGTGACCTTCAATCTGGAATGTATTATTTACAGGCTCTGGGAACTCAAGTGAGTTACTCAACGTCCCTGAATCCCATTTCTTAGCAGCACGTTAGGGATAATCTCCTCCTCGTAGAATTGCTGTGTGGACTAAAGGGCCTAATACAACATTTTGCATTTAGTAGACCCTCTGCAGTCATTATTCCAAAGAGGAAGCTGATTTTTATTCCCTCATGGAGACCCTTTACTTTTATGATGTTTCAAGACAGTGCGGAAACGTAGACTTCATTTAGAAATTTCAATTCTGAATCGCATGGCCAGAGGTAATAGGTTATCTTGATGCATGACTTATTGGGATTTTCCCCCAAAAGAACTCACTCGCTAGTACCTCCAGATATGAGGTGAAATTAAATAGTCTTAGTATTTTTCAAGTATAAAGAATAGACAGGGTACTGCAAGAAATATAACCTTTTGACGTAGTATTTATTCAGAAGCCTGTTACCGGATGACAGGTATTAAGCAGGCTGTGATTATGAGCCATTCAGCTTCATTTAACCATTCAGCAGATGCTATAAAAGCTTAGTGACAGGGAATGGCAGCACTTTTAGGAATAAAGGTAGCATGGAACCTCATCTCTATTAAGACCAGGTCTCTCCTGTTCCGACAAATAGCTCCTCATGTTCAGTAATACCCCGGCTGTCTAATAACGCCAGGAACGACAGTGTCCAAGCAGAGATGAAGTTTTCCGTATCATTCAGGTCTGTCCATTTGAGTGTCTTTTTCGCGTTGTTGTGGTTTGGTATCATTCACGGTACAAGTTCCTGTTGCCACTGTAACAGATAACCACAAACTCAGCAGTTGAAAATAACTCAAATGTATTATCTTGTGGTTCTGGAGATCAGAAGTCTAGAATCAGTCTCACTGGGCTAGAGTCAAACTGTGGGCAGGGCTGGTTTCTTCTGGAAGCTTTGGGGGAGAACCTGTTGCCATCCTTGCCTTTTCAAGTGTCTAGAGGCCACCTGCATTCCTTGGCTCGTAGCACCTTCTTCCCTCCTCCGTGCAATGTAGCATCTTCCCATCGCTCTGTCTCTTCCGACTATAATTCCCCAGCCTCCCCCTTCTCATACAGCAATCTTTGGGATTATTTGGGGTCTGCTTGGATAATCCAGGATCATCTCCCTAGCCCAAGATCCTTAACTGACATCAGCAAAATCCTTTCTACTGCATAAAGGTAATATATTCATAGGTTCCAGGGATGAGGCTGTGGACATCTGTGGGGAGAGGGGACTTAGTCTATCACACTTATCATCCTCACCATCCTCAACAGGGACACCAAAACAAACTTCTGGCATGTCTTGGTAACCTTGGGCCTCTTTGTATGCAGAGAATACCCTGCTGTCACTCTGGATACGTTCACATCTGAAACCTTCATTTCCTTCCTTACATCTACTGTACAAGTAATAATAAAGGAAGCACCCACCACCTATTGTCTACCGTGTGCCAGGCACATGCTAAACTTTCTTTTGGCTGTGGGTGCGGCGGCTTACTCCTATAATCCCAGTGCTCTGGGAGGCCAAGGCAGGTGGATCATTTCAGGTGCGAGTTTGAGACCAGCCTGGCCAATGTGGTGAAACCCCATCTCTACTGAAAAATACAAAAATTAACCAGGCGTGGTGGTGGGCACCTATAATCCCAGCTACTCAGGAGGCTGAAGCAGGAGAATCACTTGAACCTGGGAGGCAGAGGTTGCAGTGAGCTGAGATTATGCCTTTGCACTCCAGCCTGGGGGACAGAGTGAGACACCTTCTCAAAAAAAAATAGATAAATAATATAAACTTTCTCTCATTTAATCCTCATGACAAGCCCGATAGGGAGGTAGCATCAGGCCTGTGTTTCAGATGAGATGACAGAGGCGGTAAGTAATGTATCTCAGGCCGCGTTACTGAGATATGCCAGAATTAGTCTTCCATCCCAAGCTCAGATCACCTCCAAACCTTTGCACTGCCCACTACACTAAACTGCTCAAAATTTTGAGCAATTTACATGTCCAGGCAGCACTCTGCGTGCTTACTGTGCACAAGCATGGTGCCACGAGGGATACAGAAATACCTCAGATGGCCCTTGCCCTCCATGTGCTTTTAGTTGATAAGAATTGACATTCATACTGACCAGGAGAAACAAAAATCTATGTGTGGATTCCAGTTGGCTTTCATTGAAAACATCAGCCACTGCTGCTTTGGAAAATCAATTAATAATCACTTTAGGTTGTTTTATCTTTTTTGTTGGCTTTTTTTTTTTCTTTTGAAATGGAGTCTTGCTCTATTGCCCAGGCTGCAGTGCAGTGGCACAATCTCAGCTCACTGCAACCTCCGCCTTCCAGGTTCAAGCGATTCTCCTGCCTCAACCTCCCAAGTAGCTGGGATTACAGGCACCTACCACCAAACCTGGCTAGTTTTTGTATTTTTAGTAGAGACGGGGTTTCACCATGTTGGCCAGGCTGGTCTTGAACTCCTGATCACAGATGATCCACCTACTTCTGCCCCTCAAAGTGCTGGCATCATGGGTGTGAGCTACCACACCCAGGCATTTTTTTTTTTTTTTTTTTTTTGAGGCAGAGTCTCACTCTGCTGCCTAGACTGGAGTGCCATAGCTCACGCAGCCTCAACATCCTGGGCTCAGGGGATCCTCCTGCCTCAGTCCCTGGGTAGCTGGTACTATGGGTGTGTGCCACCACCTATATGCCTGGCCTGTTTCAGTCTTTTCCAGCATTTTTTTCTCATAAGTACTCAGTAATTTGGCATATTTGGCCACACGACTACTTGCAGCATAGAGAAAGACCAGATAGATTCGAGGTTTCCAAATGTGCAGAGAGGTTAAAATAACCCTGTCTTCTGTGCAAATACTCCTGTCAGGCAGAGACAAAATCATTATCTTACATGACATTTCCCTTAATAGGCAAAGCGGAGGCTTAAGTATTTATGGCTATTTGTTCGAAAACCTTAAAATCGATTCATACTATAGCGTCTCTGTAGCCAGCGAAGCCAAGCTGAGGCGGAAAATATCACTAACAGATGAGAGTTTGAAGTTGAAATGGTCACCCACAGCAGGGGCACTCATCAGAAAATAATTCCGAAAGCTGACACAGAGGGTCCTCTTTGCTTTGACATAGAAAGAATTCTTTGGGGTCAGTGAGAGTCCTTGAGCAGGCCGAGCAAAGGCTTCATTTGGATTTAATCTGCCTCTGAAAGTTAGTTATTTTGGGCGTGTGAGATCCAAGCACAAGTCAAGTAGCTCCCCGCAGCCAAGAATCAGACTCCAGACACTAGCACTGCACACTCTCTCCTGGAAGAAACAGAAGTGGCAGGAAGAGTGTCTGCCTCTGGCCTGTGTCCCAAGAACCCCCTGCTGCAGTGGGAGCATAGCTTTTTATTTTATTTATTTTATATAATTTTGTTCTATTAATTTTAATTTTTTAAAGACTGGGTTTCACTCTGTCGTCCAGGCTGGAGCACAGTGGAAATCATAGCTCTCAGCAGTCTCAGTCTCCTGGGCCCAAGGAACTGGGACTGCAAGCATGTGCCACCACACCTGCTAATTTTTAAATTTTTTTTGTAGAGACGGGGGTCTCGCTATGTTGCCCAGGCTGGTATCAGATTTCTGGGCTCAGGCAATCCTCCTGCCTTGGTTCTCCAAAGTGCTAGAATTACAGACCCGAGCCACTGTGCCTGGCCCTGAAGTGAAGCTTTTTCAAATGTGCCATATAGAGTCTTCCGCACAGCATTGCTATGGTGGGGACTGCATTAGACCACACGCTGAGGACATTACCAGTGATGCACTGACTGTCTGCTCTGTGCCACCCCCCGCCCTGAGCACTTCTGACTTGCCACATTTTATGCATGAGCAGAAGATTCAGTGACTTGCCGGAGGTCACACAGCTGGCAAGAGGCAAAGGTGAGATTTGGATCAGAGACGTTCTGACCCCTGAGCCCACACATTCTTTTTACCGGTTGCGTCTCCAGAGAGATAGGAGCAAAAGCAGGTAAAAGGGAGCCGTCAGTCTGGGCCATGTTTTCTTGGGCACTCACTCATCTCAGCGAGAATCAGGGGCCTGAGTCATGATCAGAGAGGCAGTCGGTGATGCAGAATTGCATTCTGGCTGTTAACCCCAGGGGGGTCCCTTAGAAACCAAAGGTGATCCAGCCATACGCAAGCACCTCCCCCACACATGGGCATCAATCTCGGCACATTCAGGGTGTCCCCCAAGTGCCAGGTGCTGTTCCAGGCCTGGGGGTGCTGGGCCAGAAAGAGGAGCCCGAGGAGAGCTGGGGCTGGAGACAGTTGGAAATCAGTGACTGCAACCCAGGAGGGCTGTGGATGTCGAGAGGTGGACAGGGCAGTATTCTCGGCAGTAACAGATGGTGCCTCCAACGTGGCTGAAATTTCCAGGGAGGAAGCTGCAGACATGGTTGCCTGCCCTGCGTCCAGCTGCTCGTCAGCAGATGGGCACACTCCTGGGAGGATTGGGGGCTGTACGGGTCCAGAGAGCTGGAGAGCCATCTGGGGTCACAGCTTCTGTGTTACAGCCCTACAAGAATGCCAGCACAGGGAAGCCTGTGACAGCAGCCAGATACCTGCATTTTTCTGTAAAATACACCCAACCGTTTCAAGTTGGCCCCTACATATATTTTTTTAACACGTGTATACAGGTGAAATTCAGCCAATGGGCTATCGACTGTGACCTCTCTTCTTGAGGTCAAAAGTCCTATTAATATTTTGTGGGGGGAGTATTAAAGATAGGCGGAAAAAAGACCAAGGGATGTCCAGAGAGGTGCAAGCACTAGACAGCCTTGTCTCGTTCTTGGACCCAGGGAGGCAAGTGTTCATGAAGTCAGGGTGGCCAGGGAAGGAGGAGGTCCAACAACAGGGGTGGGGTGGGGAGAAGATCGAGTTACAGGGAGTTGATGATCCCTGAGAGAGCAGTGTGATAGTGACAACAGCATGGGGTGAGCGTGAGCGTCAGTAGTTCAGCAGGAGGACCCTCTCTTTGAGGACATCTATGGTAAATGGAAGGAAAGAAAGTAGTCACTCCCAGGAAGGCAGACTGAAGGAAGCATCATTTAAGTTGCAGAAACTTGAGCCTGTTTCTAAGCCAAAGGGAAAATGCCGGGGGGCGGGGGTGAGAGCGGGGAGAGAGAGAGAGAAGCAATGGGCTACATGTAGTGAGGATGCCCTTTCCCCTCAGCTTCAGGAGGAAGGTGAGGGGCACAGGAGACCTCACGGTGGCAGGAAAGCTGAAATACCCTCCCTGGCTGGTCTACATCTTCAGAGGGTGACACCAGGAAGGGCGGCTGCAGCCCTGCAGGTGGGGATTGGTTTGGGAGGAGGTCCACAGTGTGATGAGAGAGCAGAGACTGAAGAGCTGGGAAAGCGTGGGGCGGGGCGTGCATCGGTGGTAACTCTCCAGCAAGGCTCAGCAGGCCTGGTGTGGGAGAACAAGGAGGGCTCAGGGCTGGGGGTGTCCAGAGGAGGGAGCTGAGCCTCCTGGAAGTGCCCCTCAAGGTCCTGGGAACCAGTGAGTGAGGCGGGAAGGGAGTCGAGGATCTGTCAGAGCAGAATTGAGGGGCCAGGGTCCCAAAGAGCGTAGAGACTCTGACGGTAAGATCTGGGGGGCAGGGAGAGGAATGAATAGGAGTTGTGGGGGGCAGGCCCTGTGCCCAAGGCTCTGAATTAGGCACCTTGGAGAAGCTAAAGCCTTCACAGGAGCCCCAAGATCCTTTAGCACCTGGGCCCCCCATTCCCTCCCTGCCCTCCTCCCCCCTGCCCTCCTCCCCCTGCCCTCCTCCCCCTGCCCACCGCCCCTCCTGATCTCTCTAAACCTGCTGCACTAGCTCCCTTTCCACTCTCCAGTTTACCAGACCTCCCCTCTCCATCCTCAGGCCGTGCCTATTCTCATCCCTCCACCCAGCCTGTCCCACCCAAGGTATCAGCTCAGAGATCACCCTGGGGAGGCCCCCTGCCCTGGTGACCCTATTTAAACCTACAAACCTCCAGTCCCACCGAGCACCACTAACCCCTGTCTCTGCTGCTTTTCATGGCACTCGTTCCCCTTGGAGGGACAAGGATGTACTCCTGGATGGATTTTTCAGCCTATCCCACCAAGCCCCACCAATGGCAGGATTTCATCTGGTGCTGGCTGCTGTTCCCCCACACCAGGGTCTGGAGCAGTGCCTGGCACTCAGTGTGCACTCGGCATGAGTGCCTGCATGCTGTGCTCCTAGATGTGGCCACCTAGGAATCTGCCATGGGGACACCACAGGAGGACAGAAATGAAACCCTGGAGACTGAGGGGGTGGAGCTCTTTGGCCAGGTGATTGGAAGGGTGATTTCCAAGGCCATCACAGGTGTGGGGCTCATGGTGGATGGCACAGGGCAGAGAAGGGCCACACCCCTTCATGTCATCGGCTGAAGAGAGCCAGCAGGTTGGGAGACCTGAGTGTCTGAAGGTCAATGGGACATCAGCCCAGGTCCCCCAGACAGCCCCAGCTGCCCCCAGAGACTTCTCCTGGCCTCTGGGGAAAGGATTGTAGAGAGGGATAGAAAATAATAAGAGCATCTAAAAATTCAAAGAGAAAATAACTCATGGTATACACGCAGCCGGGTAGTCAGGCAGTAAATTAACATTCGCCGCCTAGAAGAGGGAGAGTGAGATACGGAGAGAGAGAAGCCAGTCAGCCCCAGCAATGGCTCCTCTGCAATCAGCCGCCTCTGAACCACAGGCCCCACACCAGCCCAGCACAGGCAGGAGCCAAGAAAAGCGTTTGATGAAAGAAAGAGAATGATAAACCAAAGGGCAGCTTGCTTTCTATCGAAGGCCAATTTCTGTCTATGGAGGGTCATGGTCCAATGACTCCAGCGTTACAAAAGAAAATGAAGCCGCCGCTCTCTCTCAAAGAAATATTGAAAGAGCCAAAGCCAGGCTTTCCTTCGGGGTCTTCAAGTTGCGCAATTCTCAGATCTGTTCTAGGAATTACGTTGGTTTTTATTGTCTCATATATTGCGTTGTCTGGGTGGAGCTGTTTAACTGTCTCGTAATTCTCCTGGCCTTGGAGCTTACTCAGTTTAGCCTCTTCCCTGGAGCACTGGGTACCTTCTGTGAGATTGTGGTCTGTGAAACAAATGTGGCCTGCTCCTTTCTCCTGAGCACCCCCACTTCCAGTTCTTCCTCCAGAAATAACCGGCTCCTGGTGGATTTGCTGCCGCCTCGTGAATGCCCTGCTACATCCTAGACCATGGCTGAGCACCTTGTTTTTATTTAATCCAAAGTCAGTTCTAATTACTAGATGGTGAAACCGAGGCACAGATTTGTTCATTTTCCCCACCTCCCCCGTTCAAGGTAGGCTTGGGCTTTGAACACAGGGCTGAGCAGCTTTTCCCTGCAGTGACCGTTACCCTGGGAGGAAAGGCCTGCGGATATCGGCTCTGACACTACCCAGAGAACATGTCACTCCACGTGCGCCAGTGAGCTGCTCCCACAGACCCATTACCGGTTTTCAGGGCCCGGATAATGCTTGTCAGGCTTTTACTCCTGGTATTTGGCAGCATGCATTAATTGGCCCTTTATTTAGGGATTTGTTTGAATCCTGTAAAAGTGGGTCAGAGTTCTGAGTTTTATCTCACCCCTTTCTTTGTTAACGTTGCCCCGGCGATGAGCAGGATGAAAGTGGGTATCGTGAGAGATTACCAGCGTTTGTTCATTTCTTGCTCTGCACCATACACTTAGGCCTGTTATCACATTTAATTCGTACAATAGTCATCTGAGGTAAGTGGTATTATTCAGGCTTTACAAACACGGTAAAGGAGACTTGGAGAGGAGAAGGGACCTGTCCAGGGCTCGCAGATGGCACATGGCAGGGGCAGAATGCTGGCCCGCCAGCCTCAGAGCACAGACTGGCGCTCCGATGCCGTCCGCGACCAGTTGCCACCTCATCACTTACTGCCCTGTCTCCAAATCCCGTCTGTAGAGATCCACTAGACTTTGAGACTTCTGGCTCTGGAAAGTCTTCTAATCCAGCTAATAAAGTTCCTGCAAACACAACAGTCATTCCTAACTCACACTTTATTCCTGTACTGTACAAGTGGTTATTTTGTTCTGATGCACAATTAACATTTTGCACAGCTCTTCTGCTGAGCCCAGAGGAGGCCTGAGATGGGCAGGGTCCCACAGGTGGGTCCCGAGCTGGGACTCCTGCCCAGCTCCTCCCCAGTACCTTCTACCCCCCTGCCACCCTCAGAGGGGAGACCAGGGAGGAGGGCTGCTGCTGATGGAGCCTGGGAACCACTTGGAGAGAGGCTGCAGGGCCAGTGACAATGCATTTGACTCTGGATTGGTTCAGTTCTGCTGTTTTAGCCTAATATGGCCTTAATAGCTACCCCTGAAGGGAAGATTTCCTGTTGGGTTTCTGGTGGCTGCTTCTTCTTCATTGTATGATAAACTGTGTTAGTCCTTTCTCACATTGCAATACAGAAATAACTGAGACTGTAATTTATAAAGAAAAGATGTTGAATTGGTTCACGGTTCTGCCGGCTGTACAGGAAGCATGGCTAGGGAGGCCTCAGGAAACTCACAATCACGGCGAGAGGCAAAGGGGAAGCAGGCACATCTTCCAGAGCAAGAGCAAGAGCAGGAGAGACAGAAGGGGGGTGCCACACACTTCCAAACAACCAGATCTCGTGAGACCTCTGTCACGAGACTAGCACTGGGGGATGGTGCTAAACCATTCATGAGAAGCTGCTCCCATGCTCCAATCACCTCCCACCGGGCCCCCCTCCAGCACTGGAGATTATATTTCAACATGAAATGTGGGCAGGGACACAGATCCAAACCGTATTATAAACTCTGGCTACAGTTCTGCTATTTTAAGAACTTGGGGTGACATCTATATAGTCAGATATAATCATAGCATCTCCCTCAAAGCCCACCTGTGAAGGCTCAGTGAGTCTGGCCATGATGACTTAGCCTGCCTCAGAGGGAGCACTCCAGAAAGCCTTGGCCATTATTTGGCCGTTGTTTGAAGTATTTACTGATGTGCAATCGCCCCAGAACATAATGGCTTACAACAATAATCACGTTGGGCCGGGTGCGGTGGCTCATGCCTGTAATCTCAGCACTTTGGGAGGCCGAGGCAGGAGCATCACTTGAGGCCAGGAGTTCGAGGCCAGCCTGGCCAACATGGTGAAACCCTATCTGTACTAAAAATACAAAAAAATTAGCTGGGTGTGGTGGCAGGCACCTATAGTCCCAGCTACTCAGGAGGCTGAGGCACGAGAGTCACTTGAACCTGGAAGGCAGAGGCTGAGGTGAGTCAAGATCACGCCACTGCTCTCTAGCCTAGGCAACAGGGAAACTCTGTCACCAAATAAATAAGTAAAGTTAATGCTGTGATTCTTGGAGTCAGGGCCTCCATCAGGACCTGGCAGGTGGACGGACTCCTTGCTGCCACAGGGACATCCCTACCATGGCTCTGCTGGGGCTGGAGGACCTAAGGTGACTTCCGGCTGTTGGCCAAGGCCACGTGGGTTCTCCTCTACCTGGTCCATCCATCCATGCAGCCACTTGTCACTGAGCTTCTTGACATGGTGCTGGCTATGAAAAGGGCAAAAACAGAAGCCACAAGCTGCTTACATCTATACCTGGAACTTACCTGTGTTACTTCTACCACATTCTGTAGGTCAAGGGCAATGAGGACAAGGCAAGAGGGCCCCTGTCCTGTGTTGTAGAGCAGAGATGAGCAAACTTTCCCTGCCAGGGACTAGACAGAAAATAGGCTTTTCCTAAATCTAAATTTTAGCTTTTTGCCAAGAGGCAAAATTGAGCAACTGTTCTTGCCAAAAGGCTAATATAGTCTTTCTTATGATTTTCACTTTACACTTAAAAATGTAAAAAGCATGCTTAGCTCACAGGCTGTACAGAGACTGGATTTGGCCCACAGGCTACGGTTTGTTAAGCCCTGCCTTTGTGGGCTCTCCTTTGCCCCCCAGTCCCCATTCTGAGCTCTCCTTACAGAGTCTGCAGAGCGAATGCCCACTCAGAATCTGCATTCTGACCCCTTTTAGACAAAAACCCGGGTACTCAGAGCCTGGAATTCCCTTCCAGGGACTCTTCCCAAGACCCATCCTTCCTGTGAAGACCGCCCTGCTGGCATATGCACTCCTGCACCCGGCGGAGAAGTCAGTGGGCAGCTATTTGCAGGGGGCAGAGGGAAGCAGCTTAGACCTGCAGGTGGGGGTGCCATGATGGAGAGGACCTGGGAACAGAAGAGGGGTGCACCATGTCAATGTTATATCCTTAGGCCTCCATATACTGGAGTGGAATCTCAGGGGTCTATCATGAATTCTTTTTTTTTTTGAGACAGAGTCTCACTCTGTTGCCTAAGATAGAGTGCAGTGATGTGATCTCGGCCCACTGCAACCTCTGCCTCCCGGGTTCAAACAATTCTCCTGCCTCGGCCTCCCGAGTAGCTGGGATTACAGGTGCACACCACCACACCCAGCTAATTTTTGTATTTTTAGTAGAGACGGGATTTTACCATATTGGTCAGGCTGGTCCCGAACTGCTGACCTCGTGATTCACCCGCCTCAGCCTCCCAGAGTGCTGGGATTACAAGTATGAGCCACCATGCCTGGCCTGGGTCCATGAATTCTTATGTCCAACTTGGCTTTCCAGGTCTTGGGAAATGTTAAGGCCTAAATTGCATACCCCCCCCCCCCCCCCCCCCAGAAATCCATGTGCTGAAGCCCTGACTCCCAGTGTGACTGTTCTGTAGAGATAAGGCCTGGAAGGAGGTAATGAGGGGAGAGTGAACTCATGAAGGTGGTGGGGCCCTGATCCGCTACGAGCAGTGTTCACATGAGGAGAGAAAGAGGCCACCGGAGTGTGCACACATGAAACAAAAGCCACGTCAGGACACAGCGAGGAGGAGGCAGCCTGCACGGCACCCAGCGAGGCCTCACCGGACGCCCGCCTGCCGGCACCTTAATCCTGGACTTCCAGCCTCCAGACCCAAGAGAAAGTTCTGTTGTTTAAGCCACCCAGTCTGTGTGGTGTCTTATACGGGCAGCTCAAGCCAACCTACAGGAAGGTACATGTGTCAAGGGGCAGGAGAGAGCATACCGTATTTTTAACAGTCTGTTAGCTTGGTTTGTAATACTCATATTTAGATAAAGGGCATGTGAGTCTTAGTTATTCTTGTCCTGACTCCCTCACCCCACATGTTAGAGATGGCCTCATCCTACGTCAATAGGGAGCTGTGGGTTAGGGCCAAGTACATTATGTTATAAAGCAAGGCGTATTGTATATATTCACGTCTTTTTTCCTATATATATGTATGTGTATGTATTCATACAATCAACATCATTTTCACTCCTATCAGGCAGAACAGGAAGGAGAAATAAATAAAGGCCCCAGAGGGCAGGGGCAAGATCTCAGATGTCTTTGTCCCATTCACAGCTCCTGCTTACACAGAGCAGGCACCATGAGCGGCGGGAAAGCAAGAGCCAGGTTGAATCCCGGCCCTGTCTGCCACCTCCCCACCGTGTGTGTGAGTCTGGTCACCTCACTTGAGCTTGCTATGCCTGATGTCTCCAGGGGTAAAGGAGGGCACTACCTAGCACAGTGCCGGCTTAAAGACTGTGCTCAGGGGTGGCTTTGGTTCACATTTGATTTACAGTCAATATTACATTCTCAGTGCAGCTCACCATTAAGGAGCTTCCTGAAAACCTCGGGCTGGGAGAAGAGAGGATCTAAAGAGGTGTCTGATTTCTTTGATTGACGTAACAAGAAATTACAGAAGTTAGTTGGTCATGGCGCTGGAGAGGTTGGATGACCCAAGTCAATTAGATGATGTTTTTCTAGACCCAATGGTTCCACTGTCACCTTCTGGCTTCTGCCAGGATCAGCTAGCTTTACAGAAGAGCTAAAAAGAGATTCATCCCAATCCGGAGCTTACTTGGAAGCATTCCATGAAGACTTGAAACGGTGCTGCTTTCTCACCACATGACCCACTGCTGTCATTGCCTCCTCTGAGGATCACAGAAACTCACACCCCACGGCCCCCGGTACACATTCCAGACCTGGAGAAGCGCCGCATGGGATTGCAGTGGGGGGAATGCCTTTCTGCCAGATCAAAAGCCCAGCACTTTATTCAGAGTTTTATTTATGGCTCCTTCAGAAGGTTAGCGCAGTCACGCCTCCCTAATAACTGCCTCATCACACATGATTCAGGTGTCCTGGGGCCACTTCACGCTCCCGGCTTCCTGGCCCAAAGCCCAGGAGACTGCTGAACCCCACGGCCTGACATTATTTGCTGGCAAGATACCACTGTGAAGTGTTTGTCTTTTCTTATGGCTTATTTTACTGAAGATGGTTCTTTTTGTCAAACACCTTTCCAATTCTTTGTGTTTGCTGAGCACCCAGGGCTGTCTCGCCCAGCCTTGAAACGTTTCCAGATGACTTGCAAGCCAGTATTGTACAATTCTTTTCTGCAAAGAAAAAGTACAGACTTGTGGTTTCCAGCCCAGCATGTGACGAGCTTAGAAGTCATCATTCCATCCTAACAAGTGAAAAGCTAGACTGAAAAATCAACAAGTTTTCCTAGAGCCATTGGCGCCTCCCATGCGGGAAACGTGGGTTCATTTCCCAGCCAGTGCACCAGCATGATGGCTCAGTGGTAGAATTCTCACCTCCCCAGAGCCATCAGAAAAGTGAGGTAACAGGGCAAGCCACTGTCCCCAAAATTAGAAAGACAGATAGGCAGATACAGAAAAGTACAACTAACCAGAGAAAGAAACCTCCCTGGGAACCAGTGTCGGGGTGCAAAACCCTGATCTGTAATTGGCAAATTGCTGGAGGCCAAGTGTGGACAAGTGTGAGAATCCGTTATGAGGACCCCACACTTTTTTGAGTTTTCCTTCAAGAAGCTCTACTAGGTCCTCACGGTAAATTCTGGAGAAAAACTGCCTCATCCTTCTGGCAGGGAGAGGAGAAAAGTAATAAGCATTGTGGAATATACCAGAGCATCCCATTCTTCTCAACAAGGGCATCCCTTAGGAGACGCTCTCCCTAGAAGAAGGGACATACCCGACTTCAGTCCCCTCCCGCCATCCTCTCCCACCTAAGAGGAGGAGGAGGGAGAACAAGAAGCATTTGTGAAGGTCGCAAGCCACAGGCACAGGTTCCCCGCAAGACGGAGACCTCATCATCGCCCCGTACAATGCTTCCCCTCTCCACACCTCATCACTACGTCACTAAAGGCTCATGTACCACAGTTCCTCTCACCCCGTGTGCTATGTCCAGCCACCAAAAGAACAATGACAGCACACTAAATGGCAGAAAAGCAGTGTGAAGAGATGAAACCAGCAACAGACACAGACTCAGATGTGGCAAGGATATTGGAATATCCAGGAATTTATTTTTTTAGATGGACTCTTGTTCTGTCACCCAGGCTGGAGTCCAGTGGCACAATCTCGGCCCACAGCAACCTCCGCCTCCTGAGTTCAAGCAAGTCTCCTGCCTTAGCCTCCTGAGTAGCTGGGATTACAGGCATGAGCCACCATGCCCAGCTAATTTTTCTTTGTATTTTTAGTAGAGACAGGGTTTCACCACGTGGGCCAGGCTGGTCTTGAGCTCCTGACTTCAAGTGATTCGCCTGGCTCAGGCCCCCAAAGTGCTGGGATTACAGGTGTGAGCCACCACACCTTGCCATAACCAGGAATTTTTTTAAACTATGATTAATTTTCTAAGGGCTTTAATGGAAAAAAGCAGACAGCATGTAAGAACAGATGGGCAGTGTAATCAGAGAGAAATTCCAAGAAAAAAAGATGGTAGAGATCAGAAGTACTGGGGCAGAAGTGAAGAATGCCTTTGATGGGCTCCTTTGTAGACTGGACACAGCTGAGGACAGAATCAGTGAGCTTGAGGATATGACCCTAGAAATTTCCAAAATGGAAAAGCAAGGACTGAAAAAAAAAAAAAAAAATGGAACAGACTATCCAAGAACTGTGGCACAACGACACAAGATACAACATATGCCCTGGGAACACCAGGAGGAGAAGGGGGAGAGAAAGAAACAAGGAATGTTTGCAGCAGTCATGACAGAGAATGTCCCCTGAATTCATGACGTACACCAAATCACAGATCCAGGAAGCTCCAGTAACACAAAGTAGGTCAAATGCTCAAACAAAACAAAACAAAAAACTAGGCATATCATATTCAAACTGCAGAAAATCAAAGAATTTTGAGGGAAGCCCAGAGCAGGGGGAAAAAACACCTTGCCTATAGAAGGGCAAAGACAGTAGAGTGAAATATTTAAAGTTTTGGGAGAGAGAGAAGAGAAAACCAGCCTAGACTTGTGTACCCTGCAAAATGGTCCTTCAAAAGTGAAGGAGAAATACTTTCTCAGACAAAAACAAAGGAAATGTGTTGCCAATAGACCTGTCCAGCAAGAAATGTTACAAGAAGTTCTTTAGAGAGAACGAAAGTCATATAGGTCAGAAACCTGGATCTACATGGAGAAAGAAAGGGCAGGCCTCACAGATGCGGCCGCCGCCCATCGCCCCCTGCACCAGCTGTGGCCAGCCCTGCTGTGTTGTTCAGCTTGAGGCTATATCTCTTTCAAGCTGTTTGCAGACTGCATTCCAAAAACAGCAGAAAACTTTTGTGCTCTTAGCACTGGGGAGAAATGATTTGGTTCTAAGGGCTCTTTGCTTTCACAGAATTATTCCAGGGTTTACGTAGCAGAGTGATCACCTCACACATTATAATATCCCTGGTGTCAAGAAAGAAATCTGATCTATGGGAAGAAATGTGATGGCGAGCGCTTCACCCTGAAGCATACGGGACCTGGCGCCTTGTCCATGGCAAATGTTAGACCCAATGCAAATGATTCCCAGTATCTCACCTGCACTGCCAAGACTGAGTGGTCGAGTGGCAGAATGGCATGCATGTGGTCATTGGCACGGTGAAGAGAGTACCAGGGAGGCCATGGAGCACAATGGGTCCAAGATTGGGAAGACCAGTGAGAAAATTATCATTGCTGACTGTGGACAACTCTAATAAATTTGACTGATATCTGTCTTAACCACCAGACCATTCCTTCTGCAGCTCAGGAGAACACCCTCCACCCCATTCGCTCTCAGGGTCCTCTAGTCTTGGTGCTCTCGATGCAGGCCTTTGGGTTCCATATTTTCCTTATTCCCTTCCATACCTAGCTGGATTGAGGAGGTACGTTTATGAAATAAAAACTAACAAAAAAGGAAGAGCATCAGAGCAGGAATAAGTGAAAGTAAAGTACTTTTCTTTTCGGTATTCTTGATCTGACATAAGTTTTTTTCAAAATAATAGCAACAACGTATTCTAGTGTGTGTGTGTTTCCTACGTATAAGTGAAATGAATGAGAGGAGTGACAGAAGGAGAAGAGGGAAGAATTAGGATTATTTTGTTATTATAAGCTACTTTCACTATGCGCGAAATGTTACAGTGTTATTTTAAAGTGGACTTGGTTTCGTTGTAAATATATATTGCATATTCTAGGGCAACCACTAAGAAAACGAGAAAAGGCAGTAGCTGATAAGAAAAGAAACAGTGGAATCACATAAAATGCTCAGCTAGGGCCGGGCGCGGTGGCTCAAGCCTGTAATCCCAGCACTTTGGGAGGCCGAGGCGGGTGGATCACAAGGTCAAGAGATTGAGACCATCCTGGTCAACATGGTGAAACCCCGTCTCTACTAAAAATACAAAAAAAATTAGCTGGG
>NW_022436988.1:16193196-16203582 GCF_009761245.1 Sapajus apella
CATGTTGACCAGGATGGTCAACATGGTGAAACCCCGTCTCTACTAAAAATACAAAAAAAATTAGCTGGGCATGGTGGCGCGTGCCTGTAGTCCCAGCTACTCAGGAGGCTGAGGCGGGAGAATTGCCTGAACCCAGGAGGCGGAGGTTGCGGTGAGCCGAGATCGCGCCATTGCACTCCAGCCTGGGTAACATGAGTGAAACTCCGTCTCAAAAAAAATAAATAAATAAATAAAAATAAAAATAAAAATAAAAAAATGCTCAGCTAAACCCACAAGAGGAAAAGAATGGGAGACAAAACCCAATGGACACGGGCAACAAATAGAAAACAATAACAAACGTGGGAGCAGTTAATCCACATATCACAAATCACTTTCAAAGTCAGTGGTCTAAATGCAGTAATTAATAGATTGCCAGACTAGATCAAAAGTAAGACTTAACTCTCTACACGAAATCTACTTTAAGTACAGACACGTGTAGATTAAAAGTAAATGGGTATAGAAGATACACCATGCTAATATTAATCAAAAGAAGGTGGGAATCACTATATTAATTGCAGATAGAGCAGACCTTTGGGCAAGGAAAGTTATCACGGATAAAGAAAGGCATTACATAATGATAAAGGGATCAGGCTCCAAGAAAGCATAGCAGTTGTTACTGGGTGCACCTAACAGCAGAGCATTGAAATACATGTGGCCAAACATGACAGAACTGCAGGTAGAAATAGATGCATCCACTGTTTTATTTGGAGACTTCAGTGCTTCTCTGTCAGGAATAGACATATCAAACAAGTAGAAAATCAGTAGGGACAGAGTTGAACTCGGCAATACTGTCCTACAGACTACTTTATCCAACAACAGCAGAATGAACACACATTCTTCACAAGCTCACATAGAACGTTCACTAATATAGACCACATTCTGTGCCATAAACCACACTTTAACAAACTGAAAATGATAGAAACCATGCAGTGTCTTCTCTCAAACCACAATAGACCTAAACTAAAAATCAATAACAGAAGGATAGCTAGAAAATTCCAAAACACTTGAAGATTAAAGAACACTTCTAATTAATGTGGGTCAAAGAAATCTAAAAAGAAATTTTAAAATATTTTTAAGTAAATGAAAATTCAGATACGGTTTATCAGTTGTTGGGTGCAATTAAAGCAGTGCTTAGGAAATTTATACTATTAAATGTATATATTAGAAAATAAAGATCTAAAATTAATCCCCTAAGCTTTCATCTTAGGAAGCTAGAGAAACAAGAGCAAATTAAATCCATAATCAGCAAAAGAAAAGAAAAACTAGAACAGAAACCAATGAAACAGAAAATAAAAAACAGGGAAAATCAACAAATTCAAAAGCAAGTTCTTTGAAAACATCAATAAAATTGATAAGTCTTGAGTCAAATTTTAAAAAAAGCACAAGTTACTAATATCTGAAATGAAAGAGAGGGCATCACTACAGATCCCATGCTTTAGAAGGATGATAAATACCAGCGTAGAAAACTACAGACTCATACCGCTCATGAACATAGATGCCAAAGTCCTCAACAAAATATTAGCAAATTGAATCCAACATGTATAAAAGGAATTTACTGCTGTTTGAAGCCAGTGTAAACAATTACAAACACTGCTTTGTACCGTTTGATCCTTTTCTGGCCTTTCAGGGGAGGAGTACTTAGGCTGTTCTGCCCTTTGCTTCCCGTTCTCACAGGGAAGTAAAAGGTGGCCACTATGAATAGATTATAAAGCACTTTCATTGGTGTAATTACCATTAGAGATGTCATTTTCTGTTTTCTCCAGTTCTACATAGAACCACAATTTTTGTCTAAGTAGAATATACTTAGTTTGGACTCCAGATTCTCTGTTTTTAATCCTGTGGCAATTTTCTTTCTTTAATTTATTTAGTGGTGGTGGTTGTCGTTGAGATGGAGTCTCACTCTGTCTCCCAGGCTGGAGTGCAGTGGTGCGATCTTGGCTCATTGCAACTTCCACCTCCCGGGTTCAAGCAGTTCTCATGCCTCAACCTCCTGAGCTGCTGGGATTACAGGCACGCACCACTTTGCCAGGGTAATTTTTGCATTTTTGTAGAGATGGGGTTTCACCATGTTGGCCAGGCTGGTCTGGAACTTCTGACCCCAAGTAATTTTCCCAAAGTGCTGGGATTACAAATGTAAGCCACTGTGCCTGGCCAATTTTCTTTATTTTTATATAATGCATTTTGCCCAAGGATTTCAAATATTACAGTCATTTCCCATGTGATATAGTAAGATCCTTGATCCTGGATATCATAGTGTATTTGTCTGTTTTCCCTGTTAGATTGGTAATCTAACAGCGAATTGCTAGGTATCTGCTAGGTATCTGCTAGCAGATACCTAGCAGAGTGCTCAACCCACAGAAATGTACAGTCAGCCGTAATCAGTGGGAGTGAGTGAAGGAGAGGGCCGAGGGTGTTCTAATATCATGAGAAAACAGAGAAGCCTGAAGTTTTGCTCCTCCAGTAAAAATCAATTTCACTGCCTGAGGGGAGATTTTTAAAAATCTGTTTGATTCACTTCTGTACCTGATTGGCTTCTGATTTACTATGTCTGGCACACAGCAAGTTAATATTTGCTGAAAGAATGAATGGAAGGTTTATTGTCCCTTAAGAATTTCCAGGTGCCAACGATCATTTTAGAGTGTTTAATATATATTTTTAGTGTTACCTCTCATACCAAAAGGTTTTCTCTGTCCCCCTCTGAGTCAAATTTAGTTTACTGCCTTGAATAACTTTCACCCAGCTGCTTATTTCAGTAGACCAGTTCTTATTTCTAATGTCAGGCGGTATGGAGTTATGTGTATTCAACTCACCTGCCCTAAGCACATTTGAATACACGTAATGCCATTTACTCCCCACCACCCACTTGCCAGGTGGGTGCTGAAATTCTAAGATCACAGCTGAGGACATGGACGCTCAGAGAGGCTAACCAGTTTGCCTAAAGTCACACAGCTCCTGGCCTCCAGCAGTTGGGTTCGGAGCTCCCTCACCACATTATGCTTCCTGCTTGTATTCTGAGCTTGGCTATGCCATTGGAAAGGAGTTTGATTAGGAAGTGTCTCAACTGAGAGCTGGGGGTGTCCCGCTTCTCCCCTGCTGTGGGGCTTTCTGCTTATCACACTCTGGTCTCAGTTCTGATGCTTTAGAAAGAGGACACGGTCAGGAGACCTGAGGCCTCTCTCTTCCTGACGGTGCTGCTAACTAGTCCCATGACCTCAGCAAGCCACTGTGCCACTTTGAGCCTCATGATCTTCTTCAGAACCTTGAAAACACCTTTTTTATTGTTTTTAGACAGAGTCTTACTTTGTCGCCTGGGCTGGAGTGCAGTGGTGCCATCTCGGCTCACAGCAACTTCCACCTCCCAGGTTCAAGTGATTCTCCTGCCTCAGCCTCCCAAGTAGCTGGGATCACAGGCGTGTGCCACCATGTCCAGTTGATTTTTGTACTTTTAGTAGAGACAGAGTTTTACCATGTTGGTCAGGCTGGTCTGAAACTCCTGACCTCAAGTGATTCTGTTGCCTCGGCCTCTCAAAATGCTGGGATTACAGGCATGAGCCACCACTCCTGGCCTGAAAACACTTTTCTAAATCACCGCTCCAGACTTAGCAATCCAGCAATTCTAACAGCCCTTTTGCTTTTGCTCTTTAGAGATAGGCGGTGTCTATGGAATGGTCTCGGATCAGATCCCTTTGTTCTCCAGCACGACCTTGTGTCTGCCCCATGCCTGGGGTTCCAGTGCTGGGTACAGAGATGGATGGCCCAGTTCCAACCAGGGGGAAGTCTGGGTTGAGTTGGGGCAGACAGTCTCAGTAGAACATGACAAAGGCTTCAGGACTTGTGGGCCCCACAGGAGCAAGTGGAGGAGACAGTTATCAAACTCAAGATCCCAGCTGTCAGATCAGAACACCCAAAACACCCTCAGGCCTGTCTTCTTTCCTTCCAAATGGTACTCTCTGGATGTGTCAGACAGTGTTTTTGACCATGTTGTGAAGAGTGCCTCTTGTGTCCTGTGTTCTATCCTTGGGAATGTGTGATGTTTTTCAAACCAACTGTAATTTTTCCATCAAAATGTTTTTGATTTTTGAAAAACGGAAAGGACATTCTTTGTTTCCCTGAGACAGTAAAAGGACTTGCGTGTGTTTTATGCATAGAGGCCGCTGTTACTTTGTAATGACAGCTTGGGAAGAGGCTTTTGTGGCCAGGCCTTTTATGTAAGAGTGGGCTCTAGGGGTTTGATGAGTAGGTACAGGACAAAGATGAAGAGCAGAATCCCAGTTCAAGTGCAGCCAAGAACCGGGGAGAGAATGTTCATACGCATGCTTTAGAGGTCCATGGGGTCCTTCAAGAAAAAGCCTTCCGAGCCAAGAGTTCCTGAGTGAAGGAGGCCTCTTGACTGCTTTGATCCTGTTAAGCATTTGGGCCCCTTTTCAGCAGGAGTCATCCAAACTGGGCGGGTACCCGCTGTAGCTGTCTAGGGAACCACACTGGATCGAGGCCTTCAGTATAAAAAAAAAGGTCAGAAGTATGGATGCCAAAGCCGAAGACCAGGGTTCTGATCCACGCGTTGCTGCTTGCAAGCTGTGTAATGCTGGGCAAGCTACTCCACCTCTCTGTACCTTATTTCCTTGTCTTTGCAATGGGCCCTCTGAGGATTAGATGAGCTTCAGAGCTGAAAACCCTGGCTCCTGGTACATGCCTATGGTGGTCATGTTGGTTACAGCTACTTTTAATATTGCCAGTAGCATCTGAAACCTTCCTGTGTCTTCCTCAGGCTCTCCCAGGCTGGAGCTTTCAGAAGTTATAAGGCTCCTAGAGTCCTGTCCTCTCTGGGAGGCATTTGGGTGGGAAGCCCTGGTAGAGAGTGGAAGGCCAGGTGGCCTTGGAGTGACATCCTTCCGGCTGCTTCAGGCCCTTGGCCTGATACAAGACAAGAAGCTACCCCAGTCCCTTTCGTGCCCTGGTCCTGTGCCCGGGCTGGAAGAAAGCTCATTCATATCTCACTTTTACAAGACAGGCAGGCATTTGTAACATCCGGACATTCCCCCAAGCAGTTGGCTCTTGTAAGTATAATAATAATGATCTTAATGACAAATAGTGGTAAAATTGAATGACAGTGGCCCTGTTGGGGTCTGTCCTTGAAGCCAAAGATCAACCTCTTATGTGCAGCAGGGAAATCCACCAGCTCTAGCCCTTCTTGCCAACTCTGCCTCTCGTTTTGTGAGTTTCTTCATTATGGGAAACCAAATTGTCATCTCAGCCCCTTGCCTGAGGCTTCAGGATATCAGGCAGCCCCGGGCTTGGCTGCAAGCCCGCATTGGCCCACAAGCACCAGAGACACCTGCTCCTGTCCCCAAAGGGGACAGACTCAAGAGAGTCTCCTCATTTATTCTGTGGTATCTGAGCCTGGTCCTCAGCCCAAAGCTGGCTCCCTAGACCAAGAGAGAGAGAGAGCCAGAATGGGTCATAGGAGCTGGTGGAATTCAGAGGGTCTCAGCCAGCACTGTCCAACAGAAGGAAAATACAAGTGGAAACTATATTTATCAGCCACATTTTTACCAAGTTGGAAACAGATGAAGTTAACTTATTAATTAATAAAAACATTTAATACAGGCCAGGCACGGTAGCTCATGCCTATAATCTCATTACTTTGAGAGGCTGAGGCAGGCAGATCACCTGACATCAGGAGTTCAAAACCATCCTGGCCAACATGGTGAAACCCCATCTCTACAAAAATACAAAAATTAGGCAGGCATAATGATGGGTACCTGTAATCCCAGCCACTCAGGAGACTGAGGTGGGAGAATGTCTTGAACCCAGAAGGCAGAGGTTACAGTAAGCCAAGATCGCGCCACTGCACTCCAGCCTGGGCGACAGAGCAAGACAATGTCTCAAATAATAGTAATAATAATGCGCTATTTGAGCTTTTTTTTTTTTTTTTTTTTTTGAGATGACGTCTCTCTTTGTTACCCAGGCTGGAGTGCAGTGGCATGATCTCAGCTCACTGCAACCTCACCTTCCTGAGTTCAAGCGATTCTCCTGCCTCAGGCTCCCAAGTAGCTAGGACTACAGGCATGCACCACCATGTCCTGCTAATTTTTGTATTTTTAGTAGAGATGAGGTTTCGCCATGTTGGCCAGGCTGGTCTCAAACTCCTCACCAAGGTGATGTGCCCACCTCGGCCTCCCAAAGTGCAGTGCTGGGATGACAGGTGTGAGCCACCGCTCCTGGCCATTGTATTTTTTATACTAAGTCTTCAATCCACTGTAGGTGGATTTTATACCTACAGTGCATCTCAGTTTGGACTGGCCCTACGTTTCATCTGCTCAGAAACCGCAAGTGGCCAGTGGCTACTGTATTGGATAGTGGCTCTAGGCAGCTGAAAAGGGACAGCATAGCCAACATCCTAAGTCATGTGTATCTGAATGTTTATCTTCCAGTGGGGCTCTCTAATACTCTTTTCCCTTTTACAGTGAGGCTATGATTAACTGGAGGTATTTGTTAACTGCAGCTGCTCTTTGAGAGAAAGATATGCTTTATTCGAAACTGAATTTGCAGTGGTGAGGTTGTGCCTATGCCCGTAACTTAGACCTTCAGGACCTCCCATGTTATCTGGTATGCAGGCCAAAGGTGACATGTTTCTCTGGGAAGAAATGCTCTAAGATCTAAATCCCATCCTGTTGTTACAATTGAAGGCACTGCAGTATTCAGAGTGACTCTAATCTTGGCCCGGCGGCTGAGCAGGCGGGCCCTATGTGGCTGATGAGTGCTGTCATAGGAAAAACGAGCCTTGGCACTTGGCATTCTGCTTTTGGTAAGCCTTGGAGCAAGGAGAGCGTGCTATCAGAAGGAGTCATGGGAATTTAATGCTGTGGAAATAGAAAATGAAGAGCCAGCTAGGAGCCAACTTGTTGTAGAATTTAAAGCAAAACCATCAGGCGGCCGTGGCCTTTAGGATTCATGAATTTTTCTGCCCAGAAACAGGGCTCCCACACCTTTGCCTATTGAAGGCTTTCCAAATTCTGACATCGGTTTCCACCACCCAAGCAGAGAGAGGTGGTTGGCAAGACTGCTCAGATATTTGTAGAATATAAGATAGGAAGCAAAATATAATACCCCTTGTTCAGCCCTCACTGATTCTTCACCTGATACACAAAGCCACACTGTGGCTTTCAGCCCTGCCTCCCCTAAAAACAAACTTACTGAAACACTAAGTAACATATACAGATGGTGGGGACTGACTCTCACAAAGTTAAACAATGTTTAACAAAGTTACAAGAGCCAATTTTATTCAGGTGCCTTTGAAATATAGTTACTTAAAACAATTGAAATAATACTTCCCAACAAATCTCTCTAATCCTCAGGGCCCTTTGATTAATATTTTATTAATCCCAGTAGCAATGTATTTGAAAGGCATAAAATTGTATCTTTAAAATAAATGTGTCAATGTTAGTTCCACATGTCGATTGGTTTTGATCAAGTCTCTTAACTTCCGGAACCTGTTTTCTCCCTATAAAATGGGAATACAGGGCTGGGTGCAGCGGCTCATGCCTGCAATCTCAGCACTTTGGGAGGCCGAGGCTGGTGGGCCATCTGAGGCTGGGAGTTCAAGACCAGCCTGGCCAGCATGGTGAAACCCTGTCTTTACTTAAAAAAAAAAAAAAAAAAATTAGCCGGGCATTGTGGCAGGCGCCTGTAATCCCAGCTACTTGGGAAGCTGAGACAGAAGAATTGCTTGAACCTGGGAGGCGGAGGTTGCAGTGAGCTGAGATCGTGCCATTGCACTCCAGCCTGGTCAACAGAGTGAGGTTCCGTCTCAAAATAAAAAAAAAATAGAAATACAGTATGTCCTCACTTAACATTATCAATAGGTTCTTGGAAACTGTGACTTCAAGTGAAATGATGTATAACAAAACCAGTTTTTTCCCTCATCAACATTATAAGGAAATGACCTTATTTGAAGACTCACTGTGTGTTGTTTTGCTTAAAATCGCAGTTTCCAAGAACTTACTGCTGATATGGAATGAAGACGGACTGTGATAATAATCTCTGCTTCATCAAATTACACAAGAAGTTGTGTGTAGTGTGTACAACCGGCAGTAGGTGCCCAGCAAGTGGACTTTTACCCACCCAAAGAGAATTTATATTGACCTTCTACTTGGTCAGGACAGGATTTGTAGAAAAGCTGAGATTGTGTGATTTGCTTACATGAAGGAAGAAGTTTTTAGAATGGACAACTCTAGCTGCCACAGTAATCCCTGAAATCTCAGTGGCTTAACACAGTATTTGCTCACTGCTTGCACATAGTCTGATGCAAATCAGGCAACCCTCCTCCATCTTACAGCTGAGCCATCTGGAACAGGTGGCCCCTAGAATCACAGCGGCAGGAGGCAAGTGGGTTTTTAATGGCCTCAACTCAAAAGGGGCAACATTGCTTCCTCTCACTGTCCATTGGCCAGAACTAGTCACATGGCTCCAAAGCAGGGGAGACTGGGAAATGTAGGGGAGTACATGGGCTGTTTGGGAAATACTGTCTGATGCTGAGGGTTTGCTCCTTGGATTCTAATTTATTCTCTGATATGGCAATATGATAGCCTATTCAGACTCTTCCCACTGACTTTTTGAGATAGAGTCTCGTTCTGTTCCCCAGTCTGGAGTACAGCAGCAGAATCGCAACTCACTGCAAACTTTGACTCCCATTCTCCTGCCTCAGCCTCCTCTGTCTCTTCCAAAAATAGTGTATGCTACCAGATCCAGCTAAATTTTGTATTTTTAGTAGAGATGGAGTTTCACTATGTTGGCCAGGCTGGTCCCAAAAGCCTGACCTCAAGTGATCCACCTGCCTCGGCCTCTCATGGTGCTAGGATTACAAGCGTGAGCCACCATGTCTGGCCAGTTTTTTCTCTTTAATTTTTTTTTTGGTAGAGATTGGGGTGTTGCTATGTTGCCTAAGCTGTCCTCCAACTCCTGGCCTCAAGTGATCCTCTTTCCTTGGCCTCCCAAGGTGCTGGGATTACAGGCATGAGCCACTGCACCTGTCCCCTATTCATTTTTAAGTTTGCTTTCTGGGGTAGGTTTATCCTTGCCATTAACCTAGGTTTTACACCACTGGAATTGAAGTAAAATTATCTCCCCACTCCAATTAGTCCATTTTTACACTGCTATAAAAAACGACCTGAGGGGCCGGGCGCAGTGGCTCATGCCTGTAATCCCAGCACTTTGGAAGGTTGAGGTGAGTGGACCACGAAGTCAGGAGCTCAACACCAGCCTGGCCAAGATGGCAAAATACTGTCTCTACTGAAAATACAAAAAATTAGCCGGGCATGGTGGCAGGCACCTGTAATCCCAGCTACTTGGGAGGTTAAAGCAGAGAATTACTTGAACCTGGAGGCAGAGGTTGCAGTGAGCCGAGATTATGCCACTGCACTCCAACCTGGGCAACAGAGTGAGACTCCATCTCAAAAAAAAAAAAAAAGAACTACCAGAGATTGGGTAATTTCTGAAGAAAAGAGGTTTAACAAGAAGCATCACTAGGAGGTCTCAGGAAACTTAGAATCATAGCAGAAGGCAGAGGAGAAGCAAGCATGCCTTCTCACCACGGCGCAGCAGGGGAGAGAGAGAGAACAAGGTGGGGAGTGCCAAACACTTTGAAACCATCAGATCTTGTGAGAACTCACCCACTATCATGGAGAACAGCAGGGGGAAATCTGCCAGAATGATCCAGTCACCTCCCTCCAGGCCCTTCCCCCGACATGTGGGGATTGCAATTCGAGATGAGATTTGGGTGGGGACATGATATGGTTTATGGACACAAACCATATCGGCTTTCAGGAGTTAGCCGAGCAGTTGTAATGGATTTTTTTTCCTTTGCTTAAGGGTGTAGGTTAAGTGTACTAAGCATGTACGAAGTGGAGAATGGGTAAGCAGAGTTGATGCCACCACTATGCTCAAGGAAATGGCTTTGTTTTTGTTAGTTTGAAATGAGTATCCAGTGTATAAATCAGCTCTTGATCTTTTAGACTGAAGGACTGTGGAAGGGACAACTCATTTCAGTTAAAATAGGCATTTCCGGGCCGGGCGCGGTGGCTCACGCCTGTAATCCCAGCACTTTGGGAGGCCGAGGCGGGTGGATCACGAGGTCAAGAGATCGAGACCATCCTGGTCAACATGGTGAAAACCCGTCTCTACTACAAATACAAAAAATTCAGCTGGGCATGGTGGCGTGTGCCTGTAATCCCAGCTACTCAGGAGGCTGAGGCAGGAGAATTGCCTGAACCCAGGAGGCGGAGGTTGCGGTGAGCCGAGATCGCGCCATTGCACTCCAGCCTGGGTAACAAGAGCGAAACTCCGTCT